>NW_003215522.1:36048-38934 GCF_000006405.1 Perkinsus marinus ATCC 50983
GGTGATTGTTTGTATTACAAGCTACGTGTCCCTCATGAGAATGCCCATCTCCGCTCATATCCACGAGGGTGAGGCCAGCTCGAGCCAGGAATCTCTACTAGGTAGCCTGTGCAGTACGTGGCACTTAACGAGTAACGAGATTCTTATCAGAAAAGAAGGAAGAGCAGGTTGACATTTGGAAGGTTCTCCGCAGAGTGTGGTTTAACGAACTCGTCATCTTCCTGCAATTTGTCTTGACTACTGCTTGCTACCCTGCTGTAAGTCACAAGCTTTATGTCCCGTTTTATACAGGGTGTCTGATTTCCAACAGATTCTGACTGCTATTCCCTGCTACAATTTAACAGCATTGGCCCCCGCTCACTGGTACCAGACTATTCTGCTGTCCGTCTTCACAGTTTTCGACGTTATCGCTCGATTCTGTGTGCGCCACCGTGGTCCTCTTTATTATGGGAATATCTGGATCACTGCGGTTATCCGTAAGTTCTCATTCCCTCATCCTGTGAGTTGACGTTTGATGAGCTGCTTGTTAGGTATGTTGATCTTCCCCTTGGTCGTGATGTGTGCTACGGGCTTCTTCCGCAACGATTGGTTTTCGATGGCTATTGTTGCCTTATTCGGATTCGGAAACGGCTTCTCTGGCAGTCTCTCCTTGATCACTATCAACGAGATCCCTGGCCTTTCCGGTCCCGAGCTTAAGGCGACAGGCCGCTTCTCTGCCGTGGCGGTCAACTCAGGTAAGATACCAGAGGGCCATATGCTTCGTTCGCGTTCATTGAACGCGTTGTTTTATTCAGGTCTATGTGTCGGAGGTTTCGTGGCCATGGGTCTCGGTGTTTGGCTTGGATTGGCATAAGAAGGCTACTAGTTGTTGATGCCTAACGTCGACAGCTAGTCAATGACGTTCAACTCAACTGCTCTGATGAAAGTCTGTAGGATGCTACATTTGTATTGTATTTTACTACGCTGATAATTGCACGCAAGAAGGATTTTTTCCTCAAGTGGGAGTGTAAGTAACTGAGTGTTGTTGGGTTGATTATAACTAAACTGGGCCTTAACAACTTGTCCGTATCAGCAAGCTTAGCTCATCGACGCATTGCGCCAGTAATCACGTTGAACAACCACATCAGATCCACCAAGTGGATTACATTAGATGAATCGCCCATGCCAACTTTGAACGCAACGATTTTCTCCTGAGAGAAGCAGTACTATTCTGTTACGCATAAAACACGAGTTTTCCATCGGTTTCGTAAATTCAACTCGATATCAATCACTCGCTTGGCGCACTCTTGCCGATAGGTATCGGCTTTCGATATCGATCGCAAGCCCCTGATGGCCTTCTCGTTAGCCTCTGAGCACATCTGAATAATTCCCTCACCTGATATCCCCTTGGAAGCAAGATAGTCCCGTATATCGTCGGGTATAACTTGGGTGTCATTCACATCCACAGCGAAGGCTGCATTCGAAACCTCTATCGTTATAAAGTGGTCGTGAGGATTATCAAACTCGATGAAGCCGTGGGTCAGTAGAAGCATCTCGTTGGTGTATAGTCCGTAGTTATTGAAGATCTCTTCACCCTTTTTCACGGGCTTCTCTGCGAGCATCTGGAAACCTTCTTCAACTTCGCGCACTCTTGTATGCCATTTGGTCGATGAATGATTGAACTGGTCCGCGAGAGGTATCACACAAAGACCGCAAACCTCCGACTCAAAAGCTCGAGACATCATAACCTCAACGGCCCAACGAATCATCGCTCGAGGGGAATTAGGACAGAGCTCTGCCACGCTGTCGACGACTTCTAGAGAGAGCTGATGCATCTCCCATACAGTAGTGCCTTTCAGGCAGACGAGCTCATCAGCTGACCACTCGAGAGGATGCTCGAATTCGGACGGTAAGCTCTGCAAGTAATCGTGGAATGGTGAGTTCGGATCGGTTCTATGCTTCACCAGTGAAGCCGCGAGCATAACCTGTGGTTCATATAAGCCTTGAACCCCAGAGGGTGTTACACACGCGGAGTGAGGGACGAATAGAAGTCGCTCGCCCTGGCAAATGTCAGCCGTAGCCGTACAACCAATCATACCATTCGTGGCGTGGAACCAGGAGACGGCGGGATGCAGTTGTATGCCTGATCACAACGATACTCAACTTTATGTATATCACACGATTACCCTGTCGGATCGCCCACTGTTGAGCGAGTGGCCCGCGAGCCGATCTCCGTTCCTCGTCATCCGGAGTGAGCTCCATTGACTACTAACTAATTGCAGTCTACAATAACATACTTCATCCACTATGCCGAACTCAAACTACGCGATAACTCGTGGAGGAACGTATTCTACGTGCATTTTACAGACGTTACTCAATAGCATCTTCATCACTACTGGAACTCGACTTGCCATCAGAATCATTATCACTTCGCACACCACAGCTCTCGAACGCTGTAAAAACGGCCGCGTCATAACTCTCCATGCCAGGATAAACTGACCCTCTTCTTGCCCGAGGCCTCTTCATCGGTTCTGCATCATCATCACCATCCCCGCGAGAGCGCTTGCCTCGCTGCACTATGTCTCCGCCTTCGTCAACACTTTGAGACTTATCGGGAACAACTGCAGTATCTTCGCTCACTACTTGTTGCTCTTGGTCAGTAGAAGCCGATAAGTCGACGACGTAGAGGTCTGGACCCACTGTTGTGACACCATGGCCATTCTCCCTGAAACAGCTCATGGCCTTAGCGTTGGCTATAGGATCCCGGGGATGGTGCATCCATATGAATCTCTGTACACGGTTGTGTTGTACCAGATTTCGGATAGCAGCCAGGAAGAGATCGACATCAGCTTCCCTGTATATGAGATCAGCACCGAGGATCACATCAAAGTCGCCGAGCTCGGCCGA
>NW_003215522.1:39034-40666 GCF_000006405.1 Perkinsus marinus ATCC 50983
AAGCCGGTCCACAACTTCCGCATGATTGAGCGTCACTATTTCAAGGACAAGATCCTCAAGTCCTATGACTTCACAATGCCCTACTGTATGCCCAACACCGTGAACACGTGGGAGGTAACTCTCGTACTGGGCTCGGCACCGGCGGCTGACCAGGCGTCAGAGGAGTACGCCCCAAACGGCCTGGGGCGAGCGCTATCTTCTTCTTGATAGTCTACGTTGTTGTTATGGAAGGAGTCTCGTCTCAACAGCCGGGCTTGGTTGACTGTAGGTGATATATGAACTGCCCGAGCTCACAGCTGAAGAGAAGAAGGCGATGATTGAAGCCCCTTGGGAGACCAAGAGTGACAGCTTCTACTTTATAGACGATATTCTCGTCATGCATCACAAGGTATCATGGGTATCAAGACAACCAGAGCGGAGACTAGCGATGGCGATATCTATGTCTACGTCTTCAGGCGGACTACAGCTACGCGGAAGATGTGGAGTAGGGCCGACCCCCGCCGTCATGCACAGCACATGAATGTATAACTTTTCCCTTGAGAGGATCATGACGACTTGCGTTGGTTCACGGAGAGGCTGCCATTGTAGCTGTGCGAGCGAGCCCGAGATTAAGCTGTATTAGCTATTTGTCAAAGCTTAGGCGAGTGTTACGAATGGAGGAATTCTAGTGTAAGGGACAGCTGTATTGTGTAGCTTCCGAAGCTTCCCAGGTCTCTTCTCTGGTCATTGCCCAGCGCTGAACTCAACTACTATAGAGAGTCGTAGACCTTGTGCATCTCGTCGCTCACTAGCTCCCAGAATGATTTAACGTACTGTGTTGTGGTTTCTTGGACTCGGGCTAGTGGTAGGGTCCACAGAGGTCTGGCGCTCTCTGCAGATTGTATCCTATGTTGTTGTTTCAGTGTTGGTTATTCCGACTTTGTAATACTTGATTAATCTCCACTAACTCTCGCTCATGAGTGCAACTAATGAACCAGTGGTGAACACCGTGTCCGCCGGTGAGGCCGGTGCTCTGGAGAAGGACAAATTTGTGACCGTCACGACAGGGGCATATACCCGGATGGTTATCATCGGTATCGGCTATCTATTCCCAATCTCTGGTAAGCTTTGTTATTCGTATGTGATAGTGTAAGTTGTTTCCTCAGCTATTTGGGCAGCCTTCGACTACTGGAAGACCCTGTTCCCTGACAAGAACATTGAGTTCGTGGTCACCTGTCTGTACCAATTCGGTTCGGTCATGACGGTCCTGGTGCTCTCGTTTGGCAAGTCCATGAAATTCCACCGTCGAATCCTGGGTGGCTTCAGCGGACAGTTCTGCTGCTTGTTTGTCATCTTCCTATTCCGTTGGTTGGGTCTTCCTGCTGACGTGGTATACGGCATCTTGCTCGGCCTAGTGTAAGTGTTCTACTCGACACGCGTCGTTTCACGATAGACATGGACTCAACAGAGCGTTTGTGCCAGGTTCTTGATGTCTGTGGTGACTGGGTTTTTGGATTCGGCTCTACTAGCTCTGAACTCTCAGTATTCGCCCAAGATGCAGGAGGCTCTCCAGATCGGCATCGGTACGTCCTGTCGTACTGTGGAAATTCGCAATGTTGATTACAACTAGCTTCCTCGATTACTCTCTCTTCG
>NW_003215522.1:40766-43207 GCF_000006405.1 Perkinsus marinus ATCC 50983
TCTCTGCCGATTGTGATGTTACTTAGATGGGTGACCGTCACTTCTGATCCCAGCTGTCGTCGGGCCCAGGTGGGCAACTCTATCCGGCCAGCCTCGACCTTGCGGGACCGCAGAGACCAGAGACAGATCTGAGATAACCGTACCCAAACATGAAGACGCTGGCTAGACACCACATACCTTATGGCCACTCCTACTGCTCTCTACGAGGACCATCCTCGCGTCGGGCAGGTCAACCGGGGACAACAAGCAGGAGTGCCGAGGCCATGCTTCCCGTGCCACCGTCACGGCCGTCAGAGTCACCGAAGCGGCGGCCATAGAAAGATTGCTTGTGTTCTAGTTCGAGCCTGATGAAATCGATCAACGAAACTCTGAGGATGGCAAGAAACAAATCACGTTATGCACGTCTACTTCCATGGAAGAGGGTGAAACCAAACTCGAAGGTCAACGTCGGGGTACCTTTCCACGAACTGAGCCATCGCAGCCAGGCTGGACACGCACGGTGCCCGGCTGAGGACCAGTCTGACCCAGCCGCAGTCGTGGGTGTCTCGATGGGCCTCCAATACTCGCGCCACCTCCTCTAGAGCTCTGAAGTCTGGCTCCGTGTTGCGGACCCAGCCGTGATGGTAGGGCGTCAGCACTGTGACAGAAGAGGTATTCTGAGGCACTGGGAGGAAGACCGTGGGCGGGCCAGAGACAGACTCCCCATCGCCGTCCTCCGGTGTAATGACGTACTCCACGACTGAGGCGAAGCGATGGCCAACGAGTTTAGCCTGAAGATTTCCTGGAAGGTCGCCAGGAGCCCCCAGGACCCCCAGCTGTTTACACACCTTCCGCGCTCCTGCACTGCCCAGTGATCGGATCTCGACCGGCCGGCCTTCCCTGATGTGCCGTAGAACTAGTCCTATGGCTTCCTTCCAGGCCGCCTCGAGGGCCGCAGACGGAGATTCCTCCCCGAAAAGGTCAATCACGGAGATCAGAGCCGTAGTGTCCAACCTAGATGCCTTCAAGGCTTCCTCTGCCGTGACCAGCAGCTTGGCCTTAGCAGCCTGATCGACTCGGTCCGCCACGGGCAGCATGGCTTGAGCGAATGTCGCTAGGTTGCCGTCCACTGAGCCGACGGAAGCGACTGAGTTCATGACTGTGACCAGCGCCTCAGTGGCGTGCCGGTCTTCTTTCTCCACTTTCCCTATATAGCCCGACAGAGCAGTAGCGACCATCGCGAGCTCTTCCACTTTATATGGTCTCCCTCCCTCTTGCTCCACGATGAGCCGACACGCCGATTCCATCAGCTGCCGTACCTCCATCGAGTTCACCAGGTTTTCTGTCCTGGTGACCGCCCATAGTACGTTGCTGAACTCCCTCGTAGGGAACTCATATGGCCACTCGGGAAGCATTGCCTCTATAGCCTGTCGTAACATCAGCACTACTGCTCGGTCCTGGTCACCTCTCCAGAGCTCCAGGGTTGCCACTGCCCACAGCGCGGTGGCCATCTCCCGCGGTTGGGCTGATGGGTCCGACAGGATTCTACCAGCTAAGGCAAGTAGGAGTTCGAAGGGCAGAGGCTCTGGACGGCGATGCTTCCAGAAGGCCCCGAATGACCACAGCATAATACATGCCTCCCGTATTGGCGTACCACCCAGGGAGGTCAGGTTAGTAGCAAGATGCTCTGAAGCCACGGAGAAGATACTTTCGTGCCCAGCCGTCCCAGGGGTCTTGGCATAGGCCCACAGTAGGCCCGCTAGCGTTCCGGAGTTGAGCCGTCCTATTCGCCGGCCACGGTCTCCCTGCTTGTCGTCACAGAGGACAGCCGAGAGGCACTCAGGCAGCGGTGTAGAGGGACGAGCCTTCGCCCAGCAGTAGCAGAGCCGGGCCACAGACTGCGGATGAGAAAAGTGACCGCCCTCGACCTCTACTACAACCTCATCCAGAATCCTCTCCAGAAGCTTAGAGGAATCTTCACAGTTGACCGACACCAGGCGGTACACAGCATGGACCTTATTCCGATCGTTCAGGGCCTGGTCCCTCCACAGGGCCTCGACATTCTCCACAAGATCCGCTTTCCCCCACGTATTGAGGAGCCGCCGAATCTCCATCTGCTGACCCGCTTCGGAAGGGCCAGCCACCCTCATCACCGCACAGAGCCGACGATACGACCGATACATTAAAAAGAAGATACCACCGAGGGTAACCCTGTCTGCCAAGGAGGACCGCCCCCAACTGTCGAACCCAACAAGAGCAGCCCTACGGCTTTAGAAACGCGCGATATGGACACACAGTGTGGTGAATGTTACAGTCGATGCCAGGATTAAGATTCAATACCAATAGTACAACAGAGCCAAGGACGCGGATCCTGTCTTATGGTGACTACCCCCACCGACACAGTTTACACTCCCTCAGTGTTGGACTCGGGTTCATCTCGTCAGGCTCGGGCTGGCAGCACT
>NW_003215522.1:43307-46175 GCF_000006405.1 Perkinsus marinus ATCC 50983
GGGACAACTCCATAATATGCGACACGATCGATCCAATGACTACCCAGAAAATGGAGGCGCCAAGGTCTCCAGATCAGAGCGACCCGACTTACTGAGTACAGGGGTATCACAGGAAAAAACGCAAAAGGGTACAGCATGTCTTACAGAACCATGGTACACTCAGAGAGTCAAGACTGTGTCATGAAAGGCGGCGATCAGCACTGCTGCTAGTTGAATCTCGTTGATAGCCGTATTGGGTATTCTTCTCCTCCACCCCAATGTCGAGTCGGCGACGCCTTGTGTCTCTTACAGAGAACACGAACTTGAAAGCAACCCCGAAGGCCAGCCAGGCAAGAGCTACAGAAATTAGACTGATCACCCACACAGGCTGTGCTTGCTTTATATACACTGATATGAGGGAACAGATGATGGCCACTAGTACGACACCGTAGCACAGCCCTAGGACGATGAATATGCACGGGGACACCTCCACACAAGGAGACATAGTACAAGGCGAAAAAAGAATATCTAACAGCAGGATGTTGGAAATTGCCCTAATCATCAGCACCAACAAAAGAGCTGAACTTGTCATTCGGAAGCAATAGTCGAGGAACCACAAGAAACGCTTCCAAAATCTACAAAGTTGCTGATAGTGTCGATGGTGGTGTCGTTCAGGACCGATCTATACTTAGACAGAATGTCCAACAGTACCATGTTCGCCTGAGCCAAAATACCATACCGTAATTATTTCCCTCACAATGAAGACTCTCATCAAGACAGCAAACTCAGCCCTGCGTCCCACGACTCCAACTTCGCTCACCTGGTCCAAAGAGTATTTCATCCAAGAACTCTCACAAGCTTCTTGCATTTTCTCAACGCCCATCAATATGCAGTCAACCAACATAGTGATATCCATACTGTCATTACCCTTCAGAATAAGCTGCACATGCTCATCATACCACTGAGCGTCGGGCTCCCGTGCGACACCGAATCCATGCAGATTCCTTATCACCTCCGCCACGTCCGCCTCAAAGGCCGCATACACTCGCCGAATATTCGGTCCACAAAACCAATTATGGTTGATCGATATGGTATCCTCCTCCAAATTCACAACACTGTGAGTCCACCCACTCGGCACAAACACTACCTCGCCAGGGCCCTGCTCGAACTCAATGCTCAGCTCCTTACAATTCTCGCGCGCCCCAAATTTCCACGCCTTCCTGCCTCTCACATTATAAGACCAGCTATGGCTCATCATCACATCGAAATGATTAGGTGTAGTGCTCCCTTCCGAGCCCCAATACATGAAGCGATAATCCTTACCTCCCTTGGGCTCGATAGAATGCCAATACGGATTCAGCCAGTCATCGGAGAACTGCGGAGGACATTTGTACGGAGGTTCAATTCCCAGGCCTTCGCATTCGGACTGGAAATTCCAATCTTTCAAATACCACTCGTCTTGTCGGAGCTCCTCATACCAATGCCGCAGAGTGTCTGAGCAAACGATCGCAGGTTCGAACCCCACGAGCGGCAACTATCAAACAGAAAATGTCTGTATATGTTTATATGATGAAGTTTCACCCATCTTACGTGAAGTGGCGTAATACTCTGTGGAAAACGCGATATTCGCGGTGATATGCAGTAGTCGTGAAATATATTTTTCACTAGTGTTTTTCGTATCACTAGAGTGAAACTCCAATGAACAACCGTATACAAGTATGCGGATGCTGGATGATACTCGCCTCCCCCCGATTACACCCGATCCTATACATATACTATATATGAATTTGTTTCGATGCATACAGCTGAGCTCGGCCGCTCATTTCGGAGCTGAGTTCGCAGCCATACTCCCTCAATGGCTAACTGCATGGTCAAAGGAGTGTTGCTCCAGAAAAAAGTTACGAATAATAAATCATAAGATGCCTATTACTAGTCATTATCAATAAAAATAAAGTATATAAACCTAATGAAGAGATACCACTCTCCGCTTACCCACCACTGCTACAACATGCCTACCACCGTATTTGACTATCGCATGCACTCCCTCACCATTCCCTCATTCAATTCAACTCCTCCTCTATATAGAGCCCCCATGGGCAAACTCATCTCGTCGAACCAGCAATAGCAATAGTCGTACCCCACCCTCTACTACCCTCTCTGCACTCCTGCTCCTCCGAGCCCTTCCGCGACACAGGAACTTCTCTGTCACCAAAATGGGCTATGATCCACCCAACAGGGTCCTCCATAAACTCCTTCGATAGCCCCATAGCCTCCGCAGACACAGTGAAGCAGCCCGGCCGGTTTGGTATGAGATAGTCTCTTCGGAAAACAGCCGAGTTGGGCAGCTGCGGACTGGGCTTAGGAAAGAGCCTCTCCTTTGTAGTTTCCTCTCTACCCTCCATGACAAACATGCAACGCTAACAGCGAGGTAGAACTCAATCCCGAAACGCCGAATACCCCCACACGCCCCAACTGTAGAGCAACTCTATAGGAAGAAACGATCCTTAAAGTCAGTGATAAATATCTCATTCGACTACAGGCGACCGGCGTGTGCGCCATTCCGGCATAGGCCCGGCACCTTGTACCCACTTCAGCGTAGTAACGAGCTCCGATGGATGCCGCATACCAGTACACGCCTGTGTGACCTGAACGTCGACATTGCTCGCGAGTAAGAAGTATAGTAGAGCTTGAACATTTCCCCAACAGATGTACTACCTTCCAGCCGATTCCCATGCCTCCACTGATAACTAGGAAGGGCAGGACGAACAGCTTCACCGTCTCCCGAGGCGTGAGGACAGCGGTGGCTAGCGGTACGAAGTGTTGCGGCTTCCCAAGACCCGACCTGACGCACTAACCCTGACACTTAGCTGGACGCTCGAGCCTCCTACG
>NW_003215522.1:46275-50779 GCF_000006405.1 Perkinsus marinus ATCC 50983
CCTTTCTCCGCTTTCACCTACCCTTCCTCTTCTGGGGGAATTCGCAACTTTAGATTCTCGCCTGTGGTCCAGGCAAGGGTGGCGCGATGAGAATTTTGAGGCGCGCGCAGTAACCGCCTATTTTCCATCATTGAGGAAACACGAGATTTGCAAGATATATTTGATTTTCTCGACATGTTGTTGCATCCCTACTTTTCCTTACAGCATTCGAAATTAGCAGACCTTCACACTCGAGGAGGTATTCGCAAAGCTGAGACCTAACTGATGCTCACGCAATAGACAAGGTTAGTTGCGGGTGACACAATGACGGTTTCTCTTAGCGCATTGTGAAAAATTCTTGCTTACAGTTATGATGGAGTCACGGACCGGCCGGCATCTGTATTCTGTGTGTTGCTGCTGTGACGGCTGATCGCTCTCACTTGTGTTTCCTTGAGTCGTCTTCGTGAGCAACGTCGCCTCGACTAAACTATATTTTCAGCCTACCCTCCCACGCCACGGTGGAGATGATGTGCGAGTCAGCGTTTAGCTCTAAGACTCGCGATGGTCATCTCGCAGTACAGGCTCATCGACTTCACCACAGTTTTGCGGCCCTGTCGGTCCTCGATCTTTATTGGGACCGTCTTCGGTCCCAGGGTCACGGCCTGTGGCTTCCAAATTGGTGGTTCGGTCTAGCCTTCTGCCTCGGGTGGTGGTAAATATGCAGCTCCTTCAACTAAGTGAGGCTTATAGATACCTTCAGATAGCCTTGCTGAGCATTTGCCAGTAATTTGTAGTTGTCGGAGTAGCATAAAATGTGGGCTCCTATGGTGTTCGGAGAGATCACTCAGTTCATCTGTCGTCCTGAAACCATTCCTTTCGGGTTGCACTGAGAGAATCTGGTCAGGGCGGCCATCTAACTCGCGAGCTGTTTGAACAGACCAGCGCAGAACCCATCTCGGGTACAGCGTTCAAATTTTCAGTTAAATAGTCTATCACTGGTGAGCCCAAGTTCGTCGACAGGAGTATAATGGATTATGACGGCTCTGCTGCCTTACCCGAGTGGACGAGTGAACCAGAGGAAGGAAGATCTACTGAGAAGAGTGCTGTTCTATGTGGAATCGCTGCTATGATAAAGCGACACTCAAATCATCATCATCACCATAATCATCGTCATCATCATCGGTCCTCGGATGAACCCTAATTTCTCATGGTCTTGCTACCATCAACTGTGCCTCCTATACGGATTATCGCGCTATTGGGTAACTCTACTATTCTCATTCGAGGGGCATTCATAGTGTCGGCGGCCTTAGCATGCAGCTAGAGTACCGTACGTTGGAGTCTCGCAGTGAACTAACGGTTTGGGTTAGTCAAATTCCAATTCCTCACAGGGGACTATTCTTGGGAAGGGTTCGTGAATGCCGATCATCTACTGCAGCGTTTCTAGCTGTACTCGGCACGCTCGATCAGGTGGCCTTTGCATAAGGCATGGTGGCGGTCGCAGGTGCTCGGTAAGTAAAGGGAGATTAACCCACCGTAGTAACGTAGCGTTCAGGTAGAGGGTTGCAATAAGACGGCGAGGCGACATGGATTGTGTCAGGGGCACGGAGGTAGGCCAGACCATGTGAAGCCCAAGAAGAGCACAACTCCGAGGCGGATGAGCAAGAGCAGTGTTAGAAGCACCGGCGGCATTGACGTTACGAAGATCGCCCCTCTAGTGCCGCTCTCAATCAAGGAGTGGGACGTGTGGTTTGAGAACGATAAGCAGATGACGTTGCCCAAGGTGATAGAGGTTTGCGACAACGACTCGACCGGAGTCCGCGAATACGTTATAAATGTGTAACATGTTGCAGCATTCAAGTGTCTTGATGTCGCTTACTCGGCACCTCAAGTCTCGTATGAGCATTCTGTCGCTATTATCTGCATTGATGGACGTCTCGGTACTCTGTGGCTGCTGTCCTTGCCGTATGCTAGTGAGAAATAATGTGAATTCCCTAATTGATGCTCATCGGTGAATGCGTGTTGAGTTTGAGTGCCTCCTCTCTCCTCAACGATCCGACTTGGTATCATATCTGTTTTAGTTTTCTGGAGTGCTACGTCGTCGTCGACATGGTTTGATGCACGTTTTTAGAATTTCCATTGAAGTGAGTGTCTCATGATAGTATGATGAGGAACGTACTTCTTTATATTCATGAATCAACTGAGACATATCCCTTATAGCCTCTTCACTGATCTGAGCTACCGGTAGTGATGCGCTAGGGTAGCTGTGTGAGCAGGGACATTATTAGGTTTATGTAGTGTCATCATATTGACAAACACGGAGCGTATAATGAGCGCAGAACCCTACCGATGAGGACTTCAATTTCATGATAACGGAGAACAAGTGCGCCGATATGGCCACTGACAATATCAGCACGTTACAACTTACAATCGGTGAGATAACTGCGACCATGAACGGGAACATCTCAAAGGAGTGTGGGAAAATATACACATGGGTCGGCGACACTACGGAAATTTTGCGGAAATTCTCGTTGGTTTCTGTACAGTTCTATCCTAATTCGTGTTTAACCTTTTATTATTAGTGAGGAAACTCCCAAGTTCAGCTGAGGAAAGCGAACATATATTCCTCCAACACTGTCTCAGGGCATCATGTGCATGCCACTCGTGATGCTTCCTCCTAGAACACGTGGAATCGTCATATGCACGGAAAACAGGGGCGATGTTCAGCATGGTCACTCGGAACTTGTGACCATATATCATGAAATTGAGGCACCTATTCACGAGACTAGAGTCCTTTCCTGAGGCACACTAGCACTGAACCGAAGTCTATGTTGGAGCCTCTTGCCGAATTGACGTCCTTACCCGCGTATGGGGATTGTAGTCCTCCGCGGGCGTTAGCAGCAGCACTCCTTAACTAGATTCCGGAATGATAGTAATCGTGTCACCACGACCACAGTGATGGTGTCACCAATTAGCTTCTTCTGTTGGGTGGCTCTATGGCGGTCCAGATGGGAGACGATTCGACACTACCTACTACGAAACTCACTTCTGCGTCCTCTTTTATCGCTGGAGCCACTGCTGGTCTGGTATGCGATGCTACTGTTTTCCCAATGGACACCATACGAGTTCGGCAACAGGTGAAAAGATATCTGTTCATCGTTCATTCAAAGTGTGCTGTCAGGCGAGACATCGGCCTGCGTCGTCCGCCGTAGCAACAGAGAGTTTCGCTCGGCCGGACAGACCTGCACTGTCAATGCCGCAACGTTACTCACTCATAAGCGAAGCTGTGGCCATCCTCAAACACGAGGTAAGATACGATACTGGTGTCTCAGGGTGAATACTTGAGTGCTGCAAAACATGTTCGCTTCCGTCAGCTGAGCTCAATATTTTCTCACTAGTCATAGGAGTTTATATACGAATTGGGAAAATATATACGATAAGTGTATACCAACACATGTTGTTGACAATGTGCAAATTATGCCACACCGGAAAAAGGGAGTAAAAGGTCAAACAGAGTTGAGTCCACAGAATGATAGTTGTGCTCATACCGGGAGTTTGTGAGTTATAACTCCCTCGACACTAGGTGCCGATTTTGATCTCATGTTAGGGGGCTCGGGGTTTCTATAAGGGCTTATCGGTTGTGATGCTCACGAGTTGCCCAGCCTTTGGGATTTACTACTCCGCATATGAGCTCTCCAAGTCCAAGTTGCGACCAGCCACAGTGAGTTTGATCGCAGTCACCCAGCTGGTCTGAAACCTGCGGCTGTTGTAGGGTTGGTCCTCTGACGCCATACACCTAGCATCGGGCGCAATCGCCAATGTGTTTGGCATGGTGATATGGACACCTCAGGAAGTCATCAAATCACAAACGTAAGCTCTCAGTAGCAAGAACACATCCAGCTCTGAGAAATAACGTCCCCAAGGGTTTGATAACAATGGGAAAATGTTCATAATGTGATGACATTTACATGGGAAACTGATTGAATAGTGTGTTCCTAGCCTTGTGGGAAATTCAAAACGAGTTCCTCCCGGGAACATTATAGGTTCATAGATGATCCTCTGCTCAGTAGCTGTTGCGTGGGAACTGGCAAGATGCCGTTTCTCAGGCAAGTACAAGTGAAGACAGCAGTTAGCCCTCGCCATATCGTAATTGACATCTATCGTGAGTACGGCATTCGAGGCTTCTATCGCGGGTACGTCTCTTCCTTCCTGGCTCATGTTCTCTCATTTCTGTCGTTCAGCGTGGTGATTGGCAGCTTGACGTGGACGCCACTGTCTGCTATATGGTTCATGACCTACGAGCGACTCAAGCCGTTCAATTTTGGCCGTGATGAGCTCGCGAGGGATGGAAGCGTCTCAGCTGCATGGCTCGCTCTCTCGGGATTCATCGCGGGAGTTGTTGCCTGTGAGTTGATGACTTTCTTTCCGTTTCCACTTAATGTCTCATTACAGGTACCACGACTTCCCCAATCGATGTGGTCAAGACACAGTACCAAGTGGCTGGGAGAGGGATTGCATCATCATCATC
>NW_003215522.1:50879-68340 GCF_000006405.1 Perkinsus marinus ATCC 50983
GCTGTTTTCGCGGCGGACGCCTATGCAAGGCTGACAGGCAACATCGTAGGTGGGTGCTCCTCCTCCCAGTTGGCCCCTCCCTGTCTCCTAGGGCGTCTGTGCGGTGACTGCTGGGCCTGGTCTCACGAACGCTGTCACTGCTATCGTGAACGCTAGGATGGCCGAAGTCCCAATAGTAGCCCATGACTCACTACAACGATTCTTTTGACAGCCTTTTCATGATGCTAGATGGTCTTGGCCGGGGCCACGTCTATGATCCTGAAAGGTAGAGGGAGCCTTCAGGATATCGACCAGGGAGCACTGGTGAGGGTCCTCTCGAGATGACTCGGGTGGTCTTCCTGGTAGGTCAAATCAGCTGTGAAGAGCCAAACGACGGTGAAAAGTGTGAAGGAAATAATACCAGCTGTATTACGTGCATCTGCGGTTGCTGGGAGGTGCTCAGGGGCACGACCCTAAGGGGCCAAGTGTCGACTCCGATTCAGTTACAGTCCTGCCCCCGGGCCGGTGTTCCTAGAGTTCCCACTAGACGTACTGTGGCCGAGGTCCATGACTGAGAATAGTAGTGCTGCTGCCACCATCGCATTTCCAGCGTTAGCTCCCCTCAGTGTTAAGCTCTGGTGGGTACCTTTCCCAGGCCCGAGGCCTCACTGCATCGCTGCAACGGTGGTATCTCAACAACTACATCGACTCGATATTCGGGAGCTACTTTGAAGGCTGCTCGCCAGAGGTTGTTCTCCCACCGCGAAGCTCTCATGAACTGGTCCAAGCGGCAAGGCCAGTGCCGAGCCGTGGTGCAGTGGAGGCAACTGTAAAGATGTTGAACGTGGCTAAGCGACCGGTATGTTAGGTCAGATTTGAGGCGTCTCGTATAGACTATTTCAGGTCATTTTGGTAGGCTCCCAAGCAGCCCAGGACGTATCTCATATCGAGCAACTACGCGAGGCTCTTATTTTCTTAGAGGTGCTCATGCTGCTCATACCACGCCTTGGACACTTCAGTGTGGTCAGGTCCCAGTGTGGGTCTCGGGGATGTGTCGAGGGCTCTTTGGCAGGAGTGGCAACAGTCCGCAGATGTTGCATATGCGAGGGAAAGCACTGAAAGATGCCGACTTAGTCATCATAGCAGGTGGATCCCATACCGTCCTAGTCGTTGCTTCCAACTACCCCTCAGGCGCTCCGTTGGACTTCCGTCTCAACTATGGGCGAAGCATTGCTAAAGGGGCCGCCCTCGTCGTCTGCAACAGCAACAGGGACCTCTTGAGGAAGAATAGGGACATGCGAGCTGCCAAGCTGTGAGGCCCCTGGTCTGGCCATCGAATGATTCCTCACAGGTATGTTCACGGTTGCCCGAGTCAGTTCCTCCGCGAGGTAGCCCTGATGGTGACACGGCAGAGTCGGAAGCCATTCTGGACCAAATGGACGGCGACCTGTCATCAGCGTGAAGCGACGCGAGAGAAGGAGATAGCCTCATCGAGTGGCCTCGTCCAGATGTGTATGGGCTCCTATCACCTAACTTTAGACGACTCGCCCTCGGGCCAAGGGGACCGTGTACATCCAGTGAGGTTACTAAAGGCTGTGGACGCGTTCTTGCAAAGGTGTGGTACGGAAGCAGTTATTGTGGCGGATGGCGGCGACTTTGTTGGGACAGCCTCGTAAGGGCCCCATCACTGGTCGCTTCTTTATTCACTCAGTCATCGCAGATACTGCGTCAAGCCGGTTCGAGCTCTGGGCTGGCTCGACCCGGGAGTCTTCGGAACCCTGGGAGTTGGTGGCGGCTTTGCAGTAGCTGCTGGTGTACTAGCAGGTAGTACGTGTCGATGCTAACTGGCCTCATTGGCAGCTGTTTGCTGCTCAGGAGAGTCTGCAGTAGAGCCTGTATGGATCCTCTGGGGTGACGGCAGCGTGGCTTGGTCTCTGGCCGAGTTCGAGACGATGAAACGACATAAGATACCCTGCGTAGCTATCGTTGGGAATGATGGCAAATGGAATCAAATGTGAGGGCGTTTCCTTTCCTTCTATGAAGCAACACTGAGGGCAGGTATCGAGACCAAGTGCGGCTGTTGAAAGATCCTATCGCAACAGTGCTAGGTGGGCTACTGTACCCAAGCTGCAGGACGCTGGCTCGTCCTCAGGCGCCCACGTTGACTACCACGTAGCAGCCGAAGGTTACGGTGGCAATGTAGGTTTTCTTCTCGAGAAGGAATCCGATATAGAAGATGTTCTGAGTATGGCCCGTACGGTGAGCGTGATGGAAGCCTCTCACTTCAGTTGGCGAGCATGGATGTGTTCAGGCCGCATTGCAGTGTCGTGGCCCAGTACTTATTAATGCTATGTTGTCCAGCAGTGATTTCAGAGAGGGCAGCATCTCTTTATAGACCATGTTCATTTCGGAATCGTTTTTGATCTCTGGTGTGGAGTTAGTGAACGAGTGTATTCCCAACCCCTTCAACGAGCGCATATACTCGCGGGCAAGATTTGTGCGAAGCTCTGGGCTTGCGGCCGATCTCGTCTAGCACCGTCTGAAGCTAAGACCAAATGCAAGTGATTTCATGAACAACACTAATCGGAAATCATTCTGAGTGAAACTGAGTTGACACAAGCCCAATGGGCTTAGCTCGTGAAGATGTAAGGCACCTTTGCCTTCGCCACAGAGGAAATTATTGGTGTAGTTCCACCCATTGCCTCACTAGTAAGGTAAGCATCTTGCTGATATGGAAGATGTTTTTCACTATTCAGTCACGAAGCTGTAAGGTAGCAGAATAAAGCTACCAACATGTAGTTACACGACGGGCACTATTACGCCTGCTTAAAAAGTCAGCTGAGTTGATTCCTCTGTGAGAAGGTGCATCACTGCTAGACCCGCTGTCGCTGGTGGCTTCGGAAGGCAAACACTGCAACTGCAATGCTACAATACTCGGCTTAGTCACACACTGATGAGTATCAGCCGCCACTCCCATTCTTTCCTGTTCGTAATTTTCTGGTAGGGCTACTTGATTGGGTGTCAGAGGGCCCGCCAATCGTCTCGCGGCTCATCCTCTGTGTTAATGTGCCTGACGTGTTACTCGCCGCATATCGTCATTCTGTTTTTGCCCGGTGGGTGACCGAACGCTCTAAGGAAAGCCAACTTGCTTCCGAAGAAGTGACAACACAACTCAGCCCGCGAGTTCATACAAACATCATTAGTGTAAAGTTAATGAACACATGAGTATAATTTATCATTCAGTGATGAAGACTTTCTTGCCAACTAATTCACCACAGGCTGCGCAGATGTGGTCAGCTTCCTGGCAGCTTTGACAGAAAAATGGTAACCAGAAAAGCGGGAAGAAGATGAGAAGCAGGATGCAACAACAAATGTACGTGCCTGACCATTCGGAATCGTGATGACCGATCGGGATCGGGCCCACCGCAAGAGCTTCGATGCTCCACAATCGTCAAGCCATCATGACCACAACGCTTGCATGGCACTAAGTCAGGTGAGTGGCCGAGTTCGGGGGTGACTACGGGGGCCAGGGGCTCGGCCGTACCATACGAACCTGAATTTGCCATGCTTAACGGTGATCTGAGAAGTAACGCGCTGGAGTATCCTCTGGAGTAACCCAATTCATAATGGAGTCAACAACAATTAGCATGCTGATCGGGCATCGATCTAAGAGCAGGATACTACAAAGTGATGAGCATTTTCTCGTCGACCCTCGCCATCGGTGGCTTATGATCTGCCTGCTGGCATGAATGGCCACAGCCATACACACATGATGTCTTATCAGATTGTGATGAGTACTACGATTCCGATATCACAGAAGGCACAATTTCGGTCGACCTGTTGGCAGTCTTTGCAACGACACGGTAACTAGGCCAGAGGGAAGAAGATCACGGTCAGAACGTCAACGGATATTGACGAACTTGCGATGGGATATACAGCACAATGATGAAGTCAATTGTACACCTACCAGCACTGACCTTGTAGTCGATCTTGGGAGGGGCCAGGGTATTGACAGAAGTGGTACTGGCAGCAACGGAACCGGGCGCGGTCACATACTGTCACAAACCGACAATAGAGATCTTTCGCAGTCGACTATCACCCCAATGCAGTAGTTGACAGTGTCAACTTGACACCTTCTGAGAGGCCGAGCCGAATACTCGCCGGTTGTTTCTGTATCGCCTCTACACGCGCTACTTTTTTCTTTTTCCGCCACTAATTTCTACTTCGCGACACTTGGGTTACAGCTTGGCCTTGGATAACAGTTCGGGTTTCTGCTTTTCCCGTCGGGTTTCGGGTTTCCCTTTCTCCGCTTTCACCTACCCTTCCTCTTCTGGGGGAATTCGCAACTTTAGATTCTCGCCTGTGGTCCAGGCAAGGGTGGCGCGATGAGAATTTTGAGGCGCGCGCAGTAACCGCCTTTTTTCCATCATTGAGGAAACACGAGATTTGCAAGATATATTTGATTTTCTCGACATGTTGTTGCATCCCTACTTTTCCTTACAGCATTCGAAATTAGCAGACCTTCACACTCGAGGAGGTATTCGCAAAGCTGAGACCTAACTGATGCTCACGCAATAGACAAGGTTAGTTGCGGGTGACACAATGACGGTTTCTCTTAGCGCATTGTGAAAAATTCTTGCGTACAGTTATGATGGAGTCACGGACCGGCCGGCATCTGTATTCTGTGTGTTGCTGCTGTGACGGCTGATCGCTCTCACTTGTGTTTCCTTGAGTCGTCTTCGTGAGCAACGTCGCCTCGACTAAACTATATTTTCAGCCTACCCTCCCACGCCACGGTGGAGATGATGTGCGAGTCAGCGTTTAGCTCTAAGACTCGCGATGGTCATCTCGCAGTACAGGCTCATCGACTTCACCACAGTTTTGCGGCCCTGTCGGTCCTCGATCTTTATTGGTACCGTCTTCGGTCCCAGGGTCACGGCCTGTGGCTTCCAAATTGGTGGTTCGGTCTAGCCTCCTTCCTCGGGGTTGTGGGAAATATGCGACTCCTTCAACTAAGTGCGGCTTATAGATACCGTCAGAGGTTCATTACGATAGCCTTTCTGAGCATTTGCCAGTAATTTGTAGTTGTCGGAGTAGCATAAAACGTGGCCTCCTATGGTGTCCGGAGAGATCACTAAGTTCGTCTGTCGTCCTCAAACCATTCCTTTCGGGTTGCACTGAGAGAATCTGGTCAGTGCCGTCATCTAACCCGCGAGCTGTTTGAACGGATCAGCGCGGAACCCATCTCGGGCACAGCGTTCAACTTTACAGTTAAATAGTCTATCACTGGTGAGCCCAAGTTCGTCGACAGGAGTATAATGGACTATGACGGCTCTGCTCCCTCACCCGAGTGGACGAGTGAATCAGAGGAAGGAAGATCTACTGAGAAGAGTGCTGTTCTATGTGGAATCGCTGCTATGATAAAGCGATACTCAAATCATTTTCATCATCATCATCATCATCATCCCTAATTTCTCATCGTCTCACTACCATCAACTGTGCCTCCTATACGGATCATCGGATCAAACTCGACTATTCTTATTCGAGGGGCATTCACAATGTCGGCGGCCATAGCATGCAGCTAGAGTACCGTACGTTGGAGTCTCGCAGTGAACTAACGGTTTGGGTTAGTCAAATTCCAATTCCTCACAGGGGACTATTCTTGGGAAGGGTTCGTGAATGCCGATCATCTACTGCAGCGTTTCTAGCTGTACTCGGCACGCTCGATCAGGTGGGCTTTGCATAAGGCATGGTGGCGGTCGCAGGTGCTCGGTAAGTAAAGGGAGATTAACCCGCCATAGGAATGTAGCGTTCAGGTAGAGGGTTGCAATAAGACGGCGAGGCGACATGGATTGTGTCAGGGGCATGGAGGTAGGCCAGACCATGTGAAGCCCAAGAAGAGCACAACTCCGAGGAGGATGAGCAAGAGCAGTGTTAGAAAAACCGGCGGCATTGACGTTACGAAGATTGCCGCCCCTATAGTGCCGCTCTCAATGAAGGAATGGGACGTGTGGTTTGAGAACGATAAGCAGATGACGTTGCCCAAGGTGATAGAGGTTTGCGACAACGACTCGACCGGAGTCCGCGAATACGTTATACACGTGTAACATGTTGTAGCATTGAAGTGTCTTGATGTCGCTTACTCGGCACCTCAAGTCTCGTATAAGCATTCTGTCGCTATTATCTGCATTGATGGACGTCTCGGTACTCTGTGGCTGCTGTCCTTGCCGTATGCTACTGAGAAATAATGTGAAGTCCCTAATTGATGCTCATCGGTGCATGCGTGTTGAGTTTGAGTGCCTCATCTCTCCTCAACGATCCGACTTGGTATCATATCTGTTTCAGTCTTCTGGAGCGCTACGTCGTCGTCGACATGGTTTGATGCACGTTTTTAGAATTTCCATTGAAGTGAGTGTCTCATGATAGTATGATGAGGAACGTACTTCTTTTATGTTCATGAATCAACTGAGACATATTCCTTAAAGCCCATTCACTGATCTGAGCCATTCATAAAGAGGCGCTAGGGTAGCTGTGTGAGCAGGGACATTATTAGGTTTAAGTAGTGTCACCATATTGACAAACACGGAGCGTATAATAAGCACAGAACTTTACCGATGAGGACTTCAATTTCATGATAACGGAGAACGAGTGCGCTAATATGGCCACTGACAATATCAGCACGTTACGACTTACAGTCGGTGAGATAACTGCGACCATGAACGGGAACATCTCAAAGGAGTGTGGGAAAATATACACATGGGTCGGCGACACTACGGAAATTTTGCGGAAATTCTCGTTGGTTTCTGTACAGTTCTATCCTAATTCGTGTATAACCTTTTATTATTAGTGAGGAAACTCCCAAGTTCAGCTGAGAAAAGCGAACATATATTCCTCCAACACTGTCTCAGGGCATCATGTGCATGCCACTCGTGATGTTTCCTCCTAAAACACGTGGAATCGTCATATGCACGGAAAACAGGGGCGATGTTCAGCATGGTCACTCGGAGGTTGTGACCATATATCACGAAATTGAGGCACCTATTCGCGAGACTAGAGTCCTTTCCTGAGGCACACCAGCACTGAACCGAAGTCCTTGTTCGAGCCTCTGGCCGAACTGACGTCCTTACCCGCGTATGGGGATTGTAGTCCTCCGCGGGCGTTAGCGGCCGCACTCACCAACTAGATTCCGGGATGGTATAATCGTGTCACCACGACCACAGTGATGGTGTCACCAATTAGCTCCTTCTGTTGGGTGGCTCCATGGCGGTCCAGATGGGAGACGATTCGACACTACCTACTACGAAACTCACTTCTGCGTCCTCTTTTATCGCTGGAGCCACTGCTGGTCTGGTATGCGATGCTACTGTTTTCCCAATGGACACCATACGCGTTCGGCAACAGGTGAAAAGATATCTGTTCATCGTTCATTCAAAGTGTGCTGTCAGGCGAGACACTGGCCTGCGTCGTCCGCCATAGCAACAGAGAGTTTCGCTCGGCCGGACAGACCTGCAGTGTCAATGCCGCAACGTTACTCACTCATAAGCGAAGCTGTGGCCATCCTCAAACACGAGGTAAGATACGATACTGGTGTCTCAGGGTGAATACTTGAGTGCTGCAAAACATGTTCGCTTCCGTCAGCTGAGCTCAATATTTTCTCACTAGTCATAGGAGTTTATATACGAATTGGGAAAATATATACGATAAGTGTATACCAACACATGTGGTTGACCATGTGCAAATTATGCCACACCGGAAAAAGGGAGTAAAAGGTCAAACAGAGTTGAGTCCACAGAATGATGGTTGTGCTCATACCGGGAGTTTATGAGTTATAACTCCCTCGACACTAGGTGCCGATTTTGATCTCATGTTAGGGGGCTCGGGGTTTCTATAAGGGCTTATCGGTCGTGATGCTCACGAGTTGCCCAGCCTTTGGGATTTACTACTCCGCATACGAGTTTTCCAAGTCCAAGTTGCGACCAGCCACAGTGAGTTCGATCGCAGTCACCCAGCTGGTCTGAAAACTGCGGCTGTTGTAGGGTTGGTCCTCTGACGCCATACACCTAGCATCGGGCGCAATCGCCAATGTATTCGGCATGGTGATATGGACACCTCAGGAAGTCATCAAATCACAAACGTAAGCTCTCAGTAGCAAGAACACATCCAGCTCTGAGAAATAACGTCCCCAATGGTTTGATAACAATGGGAAAATGTTCCTAATGTGATGACATTCACATTGGGAAACTGATTGAATAATGTGTTCCTAGCCATGTGGGAAATTCAAAACGAGCTCCTCCCGGGAACATTATTGGTTCCTGGATGATCATCTGCTCAGTAGCTGTTGTATGTGAATGGGTATGATACCGTTTCTCAGGCAAGTACAAGTGAAGACAGCAGTTAGCCCTCGCCATATCGTAATTGACATCTATCGTGAGTACGGCATTCGAGGCTTCTATCGCGGGTACGTCTCTTCCTTCCTGGCTCATGTTCTCTCATTTCTGTCGTTCAGCGTGGTGATTGGCAGCTTGACGTGGACGCCACTGTCTGCTATATGGTTCATGACCTACGAGCGACTCAAGCCGCTCAATTTTGGCCGTGATGAGCTCGCGAGGGATGGAAGCGTCTCAGCTGCATGGCTCGCTCTCTCGGGATTCATCGCGGGAGTTGTTGCCTGTGAGTTGATGACTTTCTTTCCGTTTCCACTTAATGTCTCATTACAGGTACCACGACTTCCCCAATCGATGTGGTCAAGACACAGTACCAAGTGGCTGGGAGAGGGATTGCATCATCATCATCAAGCCAGTTCACGTCGAGTCGATCCTCGAGCATTCGCGACATAGCCATAGCGCTGCTCCGGAATGAGGGTGTCCGTGGTTTTTTTAGAGGAGTGTGTGCGAAGTCTTTATGGTATGGAACGTTCATGGCTATCAATATCACTGTCTATGATCGTGTTCGACTATCTTTGCAAGGATTCCATACTTAGCACCAATTATTTCTCGTCTCTGCCTTGAGTCCATCAGTCAATTAGAAAATAAAATCATCGATAATATTGCTTTTACATATAGCGTACGCCGAGATGAAGAAATGCAGCTCGGAGCTCATAACGGCTGTGGGTTCGATCCCCGGCGCGGGCTTTTCTCGAACGTTCTTCGCTTACTAGTAGTCACGGCACGCGAGTTGCGTGACGCAACAGTTTCAACCAATGCACGATACAGGATGGTGATGACAGTTCTCCATATTTTTTGCAGAATACATGAACTATGCTCCTCCGAAAGATATGTGTCTTGGAAGTTCAGCTAGTGTAGTCGTGGAGAGACAATCCGAATAAACACAGAAAAAATGTGCGAAGTGACAGTACCTGGCAGGTACTGTCACGAACGAGCAGGTACTACCTGCTCGTTCGCTCACTCAGCAATTGAATATTTTACAGCTTATTCTGAACCCAAGGATGGGGATTGCACTGTAGTTCAGCTTCTCGTGTGCCTATCTGTCGCGGACCAGGACGCCGCCCGTTATATTTCGGCCGATTTTGCTGCAATGAACATGATATCTATTCTTTTGCTGCACCTTTCAAGCGCTGTAGATATACGACTCAAACGGGACTGTTTTAAACCTAACATCATTTAGCTACAGTCCATGTGATTCGCGTTTACTTCAATGATGTTTCCCTGACTCAGCGGGAAGTTAGCACTGTCGTTAACGAGCACTCACCACATGCTCAGGAGACAATAGCCACCTTCACCTACAAGTCTTCCGGAAGGATCCATTACCACTGCCACTGCAGTAAGCACTATTGATTTGGAAATGAACGGCCACTGAGAAACATGCGCCCTACAGCCTCGCAACGCAACTAGCCACTCAACAGATGTGCTTAAGAACAGCAGCCTGAGATGGTCGATACAGAAGCTACGCTATAGCCACCCAATCACGGCACTTTCAACACGCCCAGCAAGGTTTCCAAATCTTACCAGCGGGGCCATGTTTGATTATAAAATTGAGAGCCGACCAGACTGATCGGGGTAGTGGGGGACTTTCAATACATATTCGAGTGCTGGTCATCTGATCGATCCCAGACCTAACTGAACTAACTCAACACCACCGATGATATAATAGAGCAACTCCAACAAGGGCGGAACAATGACTTCGCAACGCCGCAGCGAAATAACAACTATCAATGGTATAGAAGATTCCGTGCATATTCCCAAGTACCATCACGACAACTGATAATGGTGATACTCCTGATATTACGGCTAACAGTCACCACTGATCCTCACTCATTGCAAACAAAATATCAAAAACTACATGATGATACCGGGAAGATGTCCATTCTACCGTTCCACACCCGTGTGATGGATGACCCTAGATTTGGGGGAGCACTAGTTAAGACACCACTTAGGAGTCTACTCTCGAAGTCGGACAACAAGACGGTATAAATGATACTCAGCTACCGCACATAACCAATCGAAACTACTAATGTTAAAGCATGCCACCAGTAACAGTGCCATTGGTGACAGCCTGCTAGACTTCAGCATAAACTTAACAACAAAAAGGTGTTCAGGACTATTGCTCCGGTTGCTCGTCATTCCCCCACTGCTCCTCGTCTTCCTCATCATCGGACCGCAGACCCCCTCGTTCTCTCATTAGTTGTTGTTGCTGCTGCCGTTGCAAGGCCATTGCTGCCGCTCGATAATCATTCCCCAGTTGTGCCGCTATCATCGCTACCGCTACATTCTGATCCGCAATGGACGCTCCTTCCGGGACCACAAGAGGATCCGGCCTGAAGCCACCCTCTCAGGATATAATAATAAAGCGAGGCCACGGGGGCACGAATATAGTAAGTGCTCACTCCCAGTGTTGGAATATAGGATCGCTTCCTCAGCTGCACTTGGGAGTTCCCTCACTAATTATAGAAGTTTATACACGAACTAGAGTAAAAGTATTCAGAAACCGCAAGAATTTTCCCCAAATTTTCTCGTATTTTCCATATTCGCATATTTCCATATAATTTCCTCGACCATTCCGTGTTGTCACCGACACGTAGTAAAGCATATGCATATTTTCCCAGACTGCGTCACCCAATACTACCTTGCAGGTGGCAACAGCGGTGGTGGTACATCGCGGCTAATCCTAAAGACAGTTCTGCCCGCTTGTACTGTGAGGACTGGGGCTTTCGGAACCTCTTCCTCCCCTACTGGCTCGGCTAAAACGATTAAACAATAAATCGGCTATAGCAATAGATTTACTGCTGATCAAAACACGGCCCTATTAATGCGGGATCGACCCTCGGATGAATATTCAAAAACATGGGCAACGATACAGATCCATACCATCGCCGAGCAGCGAATTCAGAAGAAAACTCACGTGGAGGAGCGGCTTCGATAACCCGTGGCCTTCGCAGAGCAACGAGGGTGCCAAACTTCGAGTTGTGATCCTCTAGTACGAACCGACCATCTTCCGTGAATGATACAGTTGCGTGCCAACGGGATATTGATACCTGACCGATGACCATTGCAGGTGGCTATTCAGATTGCCCCTCACATCCGCGATTCGCACGTCACTCTCATGGCCTCGTCCGAGACGGAGCATCTTCTTCCCAGCGAGGGATATGACATAGACTCCTCTAGCATGGACAGACGACTGATTGTCAGCACCTACAAGAACTACAATGCTTAATCACACAAGGGCAAGAGGGAGCAATGACCTTCAGTTTGGCCACCACCGATTGGGTCTACTCTCATCATATTCTCCAATACCATGTATGGCGCTCGAGTCTCCGGCATTGGGACCTAGGGGGAAAGAAAGGGGTCGCTCATCGTCCTCGAGAAATGCAGCCTACCAGCTGCTCCACATGGCCATCATGTAGTCTCACGTACAGTGGATAATTAGTTCGGCATAGTTCGCACGCTAGTTGTCGGAATAGGTATCTAGGAGGAGCACAGGCATATACATATCGAGCTGATTAGCAATGCAGTTACGTGTGTGTCGACCCTTGCTGCTCAGAACCTGATGTAACAACATCACGCCAGAAATATGGGGAGAAGGAACTACCGGAGTGGAGACTAAGGCGACCCTCTACCCAGTGTCGTAGGCACCCTAAGTGAACATACCGAATCGAGCCCCGGCAAGCACAGGCTTCCACCAATGGATCTTCATCAGAACCGCTGGCCTAAAACAGGACTATAAGTGTGTTGGTAACTAGAAGTTATACCTCTAGCAGGCAAATCCTGCAAGGCTTTCCGTCGGCCTCAGGGGGAGCGCACGTAGCCATAGAAGTTTGAGATTCTGGACCCATCAAGTCGGGCCTCACCTGACCAGAGGTAACAACAGGGAGAGGTCGCCAGGTGGACCTACTAGCTCTTCTGATTCATACCCACATAGTTGACGAACTCGCAGTTTGAAACGACCGAGTTTCACAACGTCACCTTCACTTATGCTATAGGGTCCGAGCTGAAGAATAGAGCACATGGCCGAGGAATCTTAGGTCGACACTTGAAAGATACAAAAGAGGTCCGAAAAGGGTACGTGAGGGCGGACGTGCGTACATCTTTGATAACCAACCACAGCTTCTTTGCCGACCATCGAGACCCTTCAGGTTGCTTCTCTGCTGGTTGTATGAGGTATCTGATCGCAACGACCGAGCTCAAGCAAGGAAAGGATGATGTCAGTCATCTCAACTCGGAGAACGGAACCGAAGAGGAAGGAACTCAGTAAAAATGTGAATATGGCGTCGATTAGGAAAACTGTGACGCTCCCGGGCTACTACTTGGTGTCGAAATTGACACATTTCAGGAGGTAGTCCGTATGCTCAGCAGGCTCCACTAATTCTCCACAGTCCGACTCCATAGAAACCTCACCTAAGGTACCGTAACAATCTCAACTCTGCCAGTTGTTCCTCCTACCATTCCGTCTGATCAGCCGTGCATTGCCGACAACCTCGAAGTTGGTTTTCGCAATACTGCGGCTTTCATAATCGAACAGTTCATGAGAGTCTCTTGTCCATGTCGTGGCCTCAATATGGATGGGAGGCGGAGGAGGGCTTCGTGACATTGAGAGGAGTCAACAGCTGCAAACCCGAGGTGAACAGCAATTCTAACGGCATGGATGGGCCACACGAGCTCAGCGAGAACGAGAATCTCAAATTCGCAGCGAGAGGCTGCTCACTCCTTATAGAGGTCGTCCACTAAACCGATATGGGAACTCAGAATCGCTTCTTACACGTATAATGCGGTGCTGGAATCGATCTGAATTATCGTGGAAATAAAGTACGAAATGATAACCGACTGAAGTTAGCTAGCGCTCGCCCTGAAATCACTCTTCCATTTTTGCCCTTGGGTGGATGTCATCCAGCAGCTCATGGGGAGCAGCGTAACGATATTCTTTAGGCTCTCTTCGCGATATTTCGGGGCGGATAACCGGAGAAACTCCTTCAACAGCAGTCCAGATTGTCGACCCTCTTCGTCTCAAATACGTGAACACAACTGGTGTGGTCAACACTGCGGTCCTCGGCAGCAGTGGAGCCCGGTAAGTAGCTCCCTTCTCAACGCGCATTTTTGGCAGCGTTGAGGAAATGCAAGAATGCAAGATATCGGAGTGACCTCGGTTTGACTGAACTTGCGTGCTCCGTGGTGTGCGTTGTAGTGAACTACTCTTCGACCAGTTGTTCGACTTTCCCTGGCTTATGTCAGAGAATTTACCAGAAATTCCGGCATTTGGCCCGGAACCACGGGGTATGGGCCGTGCTGAGTCTACATGCTCGCCCTCCTCCTCCTCCTCGTCCCACTCGTCCGACTTGGGCCCTCATCTTACAACGATCTCTTCTCGGCCGGAGTCGGCCTCGCAGCTCTACCCGGTAACGAACACAGCACAGCCAGCTGGTATGATGGATGATGATGGTAGCTACGGCCAGCAGGAAAAATCTCCGCCCGAGCTGTTGGAGGCCATTGGTCCTGGCAAGGACGCGGTGAACTTAAAAAAAGGTGACGCCGCCGAGACTCCCGTGTTTATGTCGATGATGGGAGCTGCTATGGCGGCGGCACAGCTCCAGAATATGAACCAACAGATCCAGATGCAACAGTACATGTTGTTACAGCAGCAGCAAGCACTCATTGCTCATGCCCAAACAAAGCGGAGGTCTGCAAGCACTCCACTAGAATCAGTTCCACCATCGAGTTCGCCACTCGCTGGTACTCAGTCTTCAACAGCCCAGTCCCGTCCGCCAACAGGTGGTATGTCTGGCCAGCTCACTGCAGCTCTGATCTCAGCTGGTGCCCGCTCGCCTGGAAACTCGGACAACAATGACGGCGTGAACCAGGCCCTCGATCTTGGGGTCACCACTCCTAGGATGGAGAAGTCCCCCGGCAGCAGTGATCATATAACTGGGTCCGATGTTGGCACTCTGCCGTTGGTGGCACTCGCGGACGACTGTTGCACTCTAGATGACGATGATGACGCCGTCGAGTTGAAGTACGGTGATCTCACTTTGGATGTGAGCCCGGACCAAGGACCATCTGTTAGAAGAGGGGGAGTGGACAGCATGCCAGGATATGGTACACAGGCTTGGCAGCAGTTCCAACAGCTACAATACAACCAATGGAGCTACGCGGCGGCGATGAGCAATCCGTGGTACTCTCAGGGCTATCCCGGCCCGAGGGGTTATGGCCAGGGTGGCGAGATGATGACGATGAGAGGAGATACCGAGCGGAGTGGATCGGCAGCTGCTGCAGCTGAGGCGGTAGCTGGGATCAAGCGGAGGAAGAAGCCCTATGCAGCGCCCAAGGGGGTGTGGCGTAACAATGGAG
This sequence comes from Perkinsus marinus ATCC 50983, assembly GCF_000006405.1. Classification (NCBI taxonomy): domain Eukaryota; phylum Perkinsozoa; order Perkinsida; family Perkinsidae; genus Perkinsus; species Perkinsus marinus. Next base: position 65,654 of record NW_003215522.1, read on the forward strand.
GATATAATGCTACCATTTACGTTAATAAGAAGCGTATCTACGGGCCTGTGCGACGGAACTTGGCCGACGCTGTGTCGGACCGGCGGATTATGGAGGACTCAGTAGATTCGGCCAGGAGTAAGATTGAGAGGTCGATCGAGGAAGAGCATAAGATCTTCGAGTCTGATCAAGCGAGGGAGTCGTTCATTGCAGAGGAATGCCATACGATGATAAGGGAAGTAGTTGCGAAACTGCGAGCGGAGCGAGGCAGCACTCACAACTCCACCAACCCGGTTTCTCCTGATCATCGGCCGCCTGTCCAGACTCCGTTGGTCTCGCAGCGTTACAAAAGGCCGGGGATTGTACCGTCTCTGGCTCAAGCTGTGTATGGCACGGCGCCTGCTGTTGGTCGAGTTCCTGGAAATATGATGCCTCTCATGATGCCGCCTTACCCGTCTACAGCCTGGTCAAGGTCCGTTGGTAGTGCCAAGACTACTGGCAGCCCGCTGTTGCTCAAGACGAGGAAGCGAGATCGGTCGGAGGGTCCTGAGGAGGTTGCCACTACTGCTAAGGCGGATAGTATGCTGCCCAACACTGGATTGGCTCATAGTGTTATCTTCGGCGGTGGTGTGGGCACTACTAGTATTGAGATACCCACTGACCCTTCGGAGCTCACTGAAGGGGTCACAACGGAGCCTAAGCGGGCAAGGACCACCACGCCTGTAACAGCAACAACTTCATCATCATCAACAACAACAACGTCGTATGTACCCTTATCGCCTTTGTTCAACCCTGGCTCGCCTCCACTGTCAAGCCGAATGTTCTCATCAGCTTTACCCAAGTATTTGCAGAGCCCCGCATTCCCTGCTACACAGCTTGCCTCTTCTAGAGGGGCACCCCCTCTCGGTTCTAATGTTGCTGACGGGTCGATCATGGATGGAGACATCCAACTGGAGGAAAGTGCTGTTGGGTCTTCAGGCCTCTACCCCAAGGGCATGCAGACATCTTTCGGGTTCCCTATGACCCCAACATTTTTGCCTTATCAGACGACACCGGCTGGAACTACTCTTGCTAGCGCGAGTTCAGCTTCGTCAGCTACTACTACTGCTGCTGCCGGGGCTGTTGACTCGGCTACCCCCACCCCGGCACCATCGACGTTGCGATCGTTGGCCTTCACTTCTCCTGGTCTTCTACCTGCCCCTTCTCATGCAGGGGCAACCACAGTAGCTGCTACTGCATCCTTCTGGACACCGCACTTACATTATCTCAAGCATAGCCCAGCGTTCGCTAGTCAGAGTAGCGCCGCTGCTACTGAAGGTTAACTCGATGTCATCATTATCTTTTACTGTAGCCATATCTCTCAATACCAATATCGTTATCAGAATCATCGTCGTCATCGTCATCATCACTACGTCAGAACGTAAAATCTCTAACATTTCGTTTACTCGACGTGTTGTGTTGGTAGTTGGGAATCTTGGGTTAGAATGTGAAGATACGGATAAGGTCGGAATATGGTACATAACGATGATGCGATTCATGTGTACGCAAAGAAGGCATAATCAAATGTTCAACAGCCCGGCCAAATATATAGTAGGGTCACGTGAGAGCCCTCCGCCCGACCCCAGTGGCCAGCGAGAACCCAATTTCTTTTCCTGCCCCTTACGGGAAGGTGATGTCATCAGAGGCGATGGCAAAGACTGTGACACATACACTATAATGAAGGTGTTGGGCCAAGGGGCTTATGGCCAGGTGCTGTCCCTCTCCACGGCACCCATAGCAAGATCCGTGACAGGTGTTTGTGGTTGGGTCATCTCGTCACAGAAGGGCCTACTGTCTCAAGCGAGTACCCCTACGGGAGCTTAGCCATAGGCAGCGAGAGCAGGTGAAACAAGAGGTCCATCTTCTAGAGACCCTCAAGGGTCATCCTAATATCGTCTGGTAAGTACTGCTAATCCCTGCCGCCGCTGCCGCCCTGCCGCTCAGGCATAAAGAGTCCTTCGTCACACCAGATGAGGTCATCTGCATCGTGATGGAGTAGGTTTCACAAGGTATGGTGTATATCATTTACGCTCAGGTATTGCTCTTCGGGAGACCTAGGAGCTCACATAAAGTGCTTATGGGAGGGTGGAACGCCTCCCAGAAGGTTAGAGGACTTAGCCATTGATTGGCTCATTCAGATGTGCCTCGCACTGCAAGCTTTGCATTCGCGCCGGGTAGATGAGTGCTGCCTCTATCACCATCAGCAGCCATAGGTACTTCACCGCGATATGAAGACCGGGAATGTTTTCCTCCTACGTCCAGCTAGTGTGGGAGAGGGTAGCCTGGTTCTCAAGCTCGGGGACTTCGGTGTGAGCAAGGTAGGTTGGTAGTTGTGGTTACAATAGCAGAGCTTTTGTGTAGATGCTGGAGGATCATCCGGCGAACCCGATGCACTCTAAAGTGGCCTTGGCCTCTACCATGATAGGGACGCCGGTATACATGTCCCCTGAGATGTACAGGGGGAAGCCCTATGGCTTCGAGGCCGACATTTGGGGGCTCGGCTGTGTGCTGTACGAAGTGTTGCATGGCCGATACGCCTTTGAAGCTGACAGTCTGCAAGGACTGGCATTGAAGATCATGAAAGGCCGGCATGGGCCTGTCACCTGCAGTGAGGGCTTGAGAGAGCTCATAGTGTCAATGCTATGTGATAGACCCGAGGGGCGGCCGGC
>NW_003215522.1:68440-207324 GCF_000006405.1 Perkinsus marinus ATCC 50983
GTCTCTCTGGCTATTTCGTTATCGTTTATCTATCGCATAACCTCATACAACAGAGTGACCTCATACTCTTTAAGCGCGATGGTAAACTAATATTGTCCATGGGACGCACTCTCGAGACAGAAGTTACTCTTGAGTGTCTGACACTATTGAAATCGCGAATGCTGAAGAGGAGACCAGAGGAACTACTGGAGTTGCCCGAGAATATCAGATTCGTCGACCTTGAATAATGTTCGTGATTCATCGATATTATATGCAATTTCATCTCAACCCGGGTTTAGTTTCATACGCATTCATCTCGTGAGAGTTCGACGGTTGGCCGATGGAATGGTCTGGGCAATCACCAGTATCGCCAGCATATACAAAAAATCACAAGTACATTATCATCTCGAGTAAGAAGGCGGGTTTCGTGTATTCATCCCCCTACTATGGTAACAACACACTCGCAGTGGATCAGAAGCGTCACAATAAGTCGGTCACATGGTTGTAAACATCACCACCTCCGAGAGTAATGTAAACGTTAGGTACAACTTCAGCGTCTCGCTTCATCTCACTCTCGCAGCTCAAGTGAGCGAATCGGTCAAGAATGACACTCATGCTCTCCTCCGAGTCCTCCAATCAAATGTTATGAATCTGTTATCCCCTAGAGTATTTCGCAGTTTCCCATCGCTCGGCTCTGTCGATTATGAGGTGGCGATAACCATTCGAAAAATGGAACCTCGGAGTGACATGCCTTTTGACAGCGTCGAGACTCAACGAAAATTATACAGATTTGACCTGAAAAACTCAATTGAAAAATTTGATAGACCAATGGCCGCTCTCATTTGGCCGAGTTGAAGTGGAGAGAATTTAATAACTCCTCAGAGGCGAACGATGGCATCCTGAGAAGGGAACCCTTCCTAAATGAGGAGGAGACACTGCCCGACTCACGTGACATTTAGTTTAGCATTTGCCTTCATGGCCTGCGATATGCCTACACCAGCGTTAGCATTCTCGCTCCAGCACCTACCATACACGGACAGTATAGACTACGGCGGGCACCTCGATCAGTCTTGGAATATACGCTTTCCTCAGCTAAGGCAGAGAATTTCCGAACTAATCGAGGAAATTCACATACGAATTCGGATAGAAGCATACAGAAACCAACTAGAATTTTCCAAGATTTCCCCGGAATTTTGTGCATATTTTTCCCATACTGCCCACAGACCTTCGAGCCATGCCATTGGTGACGTCCCAGTGGAGCATGGCCCTAGCTCGACGTTCAGCATCAGGAGTGCCATCCAGGATCAGACCGAAGCCGCCATTGATAACCTGCACGAGTCAGAACTGTTTTGCCAAAGTTCATCACAGCTTGCCTCTCCCCAGCCAACTCCTCCGCCGTTGTGGAGCGACACCCAAGTGGCCCCTCGACACGCATTGCCAACGAAGGTGTGGACGGCCATGTCCGCAGTAAAGCGACTCCCATCAATGATGTTGGCAGTCTCCCGATAGGGTGAATCCGTCCCTGCCTTGGACATACCCCAACACATCCATGAACGAAATATCTCACCCGACACGTCATGATGATCTCGGCTGATCGCCACGGGGCCCTGCAGTATTCCGGAAGCCACCGCGTTGTTCATGGCCACTGCTATAGCTACCCTCCCTGGACAGTCTGCGTACAGGATACGAGCTTGGGAGCCTATCACATCCGGGACTCCATGATAGCGCATGCCTAAGGGAGCCTACCAACGACCAGCTTGTTCGGCCCGGCCGTTCTGATCCATGTTAGATTATCACGGTAGTGGCTGATGCTCTGTTTCGGGACGTCGCCACTCCTCAACAGACGCTCGAGCTCCTCCGCAGCGATACGATCCGTCGCCTCGAGATCAGCCGGGTTGTTCGAGAGGCAAACCCAACGATAAGGACCGAACCCCAGAGAGAAAACGTCACCCATAATGTCCTCAAAATAGGATGGATATCTGATGGAGGTCCACAAGGTTGCCACGCGATTGCCAACCCACCTGAACTGTCCGGTTAATTGGTCCTTCACGATGTCCGCTCCAGCTCGACTGGCTTGCAACAAGAAAGCATTGCCGTAGTCCCAGAAGCGCATGCCCTTGGCCGCCAACTTGTTCACCGCTGCCACATGCCGGACGAGGGACTCCTCAACGAGGCCCTTGAAGCGAGCTGGATCGGTGGCCAGAATGTGGTTACCCTAAAACGGCAGAGCTGAAACTAATAGATACCTCCCGAAGCCGACTCCCACTTCCTCATAGGTGACGCCCACGGGGTAGTAGCCACCGCCGAATGGATTATGCAGACTCGTTTGATCCGAGCCCAAGTCCGGAGTGAGATCAGCCTCCACCAAGGCCTCCCACAGATCGACCACGTTGCCGAGGTAACCCAGAGAGATACACTGCTTGGCGACCAGAGCCTCTCTGGCCAGCTGTATGATCTCCGAGGTGTTCTTCCGATACTCATCGAGCCAGCCTTGATTGACCCTAAGGGGTGATAAAGTGGCCGGCCCTTCACAACAGGCTTCTCACCGCTTCATCAGGGCCGCCTCGGACACCTCGGCCGTGATGGAGACTGCCTGGCAGATGCTGGCGGCCTTGGGTTGAGCGCCGCTCATGCCGCCGAGCCCTGCCGTTACGAACAACTTGCCTGAACGGTAGTCCATGAGCCTCTATCAAGCCCGCCTTGATATGACCCTTGAGGTCCTCCACGTTGAGATAGAGTCTACCAGCGTTAAAGAGGGTGATAGCCGTGCCATGGACGATACCCTGACTACCGATGTAGCAGTAGCTACCTGCAGTCATCTGTCCATACTGAGTGACTCCCATAGCAAACCTGAGGGGTAGGGGTCTCACGGCGGAGTTGATGATAGTAGACTGACATTTTATTATAGTTCTCGATAGTAGAATAGTTCGGGATGACCATACCATTAGTTATGATGACCCTAGGGGCGTCCGGATGGCTTGGGAACAGGCCCATGGGATGGCCCGAGTACCTGGTCCACCCAGTCTACGGCAGTGGGGCAAAGGGCAATGGGGTAATCTACATAGCGAGAGTCTGGTCCTCCTCCATGATCTGCAAGTAGTGCATCGTGAGGTGGTACTGTGCCCAGTTCTGGAAGACTGTACCGTTGCCACCGTAGGTGACCAGCTCGTGTGGGAACTGCGCAACCTCAGGATCAAGATTGTTCTGAATCATCAGCATGATCCCAGCGGCTTGGCGGCATCTGAACAACAAACACCTCAAGTGGACTCGAGATACTAGAGGTATATTCTCCAGAACCTACTTCGCGGGGTAGCTGTCTATGGACTGAGCGAAGACCCGCCCAACAGGTCGGAAGCGATACCTGCTGTTGCATGTTGCTACATATGAAGTGTATACGGCTGGAGCAACTACATGTAGATGTGACCGTATTCATCAAGCTCTCGGGCAAACTCAAGAGCCAGCTCGGCATGGCATGCCGTTGGGAAGTATCTAAGGGCGTTCTTCACAGCGCGCCGACATTCCACTGAGTTGAGAGTGTGGGGCCTCCGAGGAGCGTGAGGGACCTGAACTCAACGTCCACATTGACGATGCAAAATTCTGCGTTACTGAAGAATCCCTGTTAAATTCGAATCTAGGGGGTAAAGGGTCAACCTGAAGGGCGGGAAAATCCAGGGCCATCTTGGGCTGCTTTCCAGGTCGCGTCTCGGTGGTAGCGACAGGAGGCTCGAGCGGCATAGGGGAAGTCTACTGGGGTCTCAGGGGCAGCACTAGAGAGGGAACGAAATACTTCTTTTTGGTATGCCGCAAGAAGAGTTCGGAATGATGCAGACTTTCATCGTAATAATGATAAACACCAGTTAGATCAGGAGAACATGGTAGTTCCTAAGGTGGATAACTTCCACGACTCGCGCCATGTGCGGGCCAGTTTGATGTCCGACGCCCTCGCCGGCCTGGTTAGACTTGATGCAACCGATGTGCTAGCCACTTGATGAGCCCTTCGTTGCGTTATCCAGTTACCCCAAACGCTGCCAACTCCAACTAGAGGCTTCGGCAGAGAGTAAGGACAGGGATAGGGATCGTAGGGATCGATGTCCTCCTAGGGATCGTATCGATAGGAGACACTTAGTCGACAGCACTATGTGTCTGAATCCAGCTTTCACCAGGCGTCAAACAAGACCGATAGTTCCAGCTAAACCTGCGCATCCTAGTTCTCTCACAGGGTGATGACGGTCCGCCCTAGTGGCATGAGATCGGATTAGATCTATCTGTTGGGCTCCACATAACCCATTGAAGGTTGTTGACCTCCAGGTGAATAAGTTAGGCGGGCGGCACGAGGGTGGAAGACACATCCAAGCCAGCGTTGATACCATATACCGCTTCGTACTTCTCATCGAGGGCTTGGTCGAAGTCATGAAAGTACCGAGCAGTGGGGACGCTCATCCTCCACTTCGTCCCTGGAAGCAGCAGCAAAGAGGGTGATAGTCTTGGAATATATGTTCGCTTTCCTCAGCTGAGCTCAGGAGTTGCCTCACTAATTATAGAATTTTACATACAAATTTGGGCAAAATTTCCTCAGAATTTTCCTTAGAATTTCCACACGGTGAAGGGTGAACTCCGCAATGTCCTGAAACAGCTTCATCACAGAGATTAGCAGTCTAGCACAGACACTTGATCAGCCGAGACCCGAGGTGAGAGACGCATGGGAGGTCCAACACGGAAAGAGCTGATGATCGAATCAATATCGATGGACGTGTGGCCGCAAGTGGCGAGTGAGTTCATTGGATCTGTCGGGGGAAGAAGCCACACCGATCTGCAAGGGGCGTACCGATCATGGGAGAAGGCGAACAAGGAGCCAACTCCTATTCGAGTCACCAGCAGAGACTCAACCCTCTCGGAATTGATGACACTAACACAATAGTACACCACCACGACGAAGTCATCACTCTTCATGGTATCGCCATTTATCAAGTACAGACACTCCCACGCCTACTGGGGAGTATGTATACAATAATGAACAGCAATGTTGGGTATATATAGAATTTCACTTACCTAACTCGCGTAACGATCACAGGCTTTCACTAGGAGGTCCTGAAGGGGTCCCAGCAGCCTCCTAAAGCTGCGCCTGAAGAGCACAACCATCGCCTATGGAAGGAAGATAGTCGCTGAAACCTGTCCAAAGCGAGAAGGTTAGCGTCCGTCTTGGCCTTCACACTGGCCGCCCTAGGCTCCCCACGGAGGAGGGCGAGCTCGCCAAAGTAGTCTCCAGCGACGTAAGACATGACCTGGTGCTCGATACAAGGCAGTTGCTCTATGCAAAATACTCCTACCACTTCTTGCTGAACTCCACCACGATCCTTCAATGCCTCACAGTCACCGTTCTCAATGACGTAAAAAGTGTCACCAGGATCACCTGAGTAAATCTCATACCATGTGGGAAAAGTTGCACATTCTCGACGACGTGGGATTGTGAAAAAATAAAAAATTTTCAGGAAATTTTTGGGAAGTTCTGCTGAGTCTTTTTATTCGTACGAGCTCTGGTATAGAAATTAATGAAAATTTCCCAAAATTTCCTCGGAATTCCCGTAAACACGTAGTTGACCATGTGCATATTTTCCCACACTGGTCACATACACCATAGCACTCACCTTCTTTGACTATCACATCCCCCGCAGCCACCGATACAGGCTTGAGGGCGTCAGCTATTTGACTCCTCTCATAGGCGTCCATCGAAGCCAACAGTGACACAGACTTCAGAAACGACTCGTACCGTTCTCGCTTATTCGCCGCGGCATCCTGAGCATTCACAGAGTCGCTGAGTGGAAGCATAGTGACAGTCCACCTTGACAATGTGGTTGAATGTCTCCCTGTCCAGCCTCAGTAGAGTACATTCAGTCTTAGCCTCCACAGAAGCAGCACGAGGAACGTTGTAGAGGAGAGCGAGCTCGCCAAAGACGTCACCTGCCTCACAGACCTTGAGCATCCTCTCCTCATCTTCGCCCTGATAAGAGGACCTCATCAGAATGGAGATCAAGACGACCCACTGGGAATTTCTTATAGACCTCGAGCTCGCCACTTTCGACAACGAAGAGGAAGTCACCATCGTCGCCTTGGTTGATAACACGCTCCTTAGCAGGCAGTATCTCCTACACACAAGTCTTACGCTCAAGTGGACCATGGAACAGAATGGACCTCTTTCATGGCATCGATGACAATAGCAAGATTATTGCTATCAAGAGCAGCGAAGAGGAAGGACTTGGACAGGACTTCCTTAATTCTGTCACCACCGAGCCATGCATTTGGAAGAGCTCAGACCTACAGTGTACCTGGCCTTCTGCTCATCCCCCTTGGGGTACACTGGAGGAGTGAACACCTTCTTGACGTTCCACTCGCCATAGGCCTCTGCACTGACCTGCCAAGACACGCTTGTAGGAAGGGCCAGAAAAGGGGCCCTAGTCTCACCGATGCCCGAGACTTGCCACGCTGGGCCTCACTCTGAACGAAGCTAGCGGGAATCTCATCTACATAGTCGTCGTCATCATCGTCAGAGTCCAACACGGAGTCGTTGTCCTGAGGAGGAGGGTGGGGTGGACTACGACCAAAGGCGATGCCGATGGTCAACATACTCCATCGGTGGTCCCAACGCCGTCGCCAACACTGTGCTTGAGCATGTCACGTAGGTTCTTGATTTCCTGTTTCAGCTGAGTGTTCTCGGCCTGGAGAGACTCCGAAGAGGAAGTCTCCTTCGAGCCATTGGACTTCCTTTCACGTAGGAACCTAGTAGAAGACCATAGGGAAGAGGTTGACCTCAGGGACGTACTTGATCATGAACTCTGTAGGGTCGTTGGGCATCTCAGTGAGGCACTCGGTGACCATGTCCTCGAGCAGGGGATTGAGCTTCTGGACTATATAGTCTTTCTTGGACTGGGGAATTCGGAGGGAATCTAGCGAACTCATTAGCGGCAATAACTGTCGACATACCACGCGGAGAGGAACTCCCGAGCCCATGGAGAGAGCCCAGTTGAAATATATGTTTGCTTTCCTCAGCTGGAATCAGCAGGACTAGTTTCCTCAGTGAAAACGGAGAATAACATAAAAATTCGGGTAGAACTGCGCAAAAATGAAAAAAAATCCCAAAATTTCCTCAGATTTTTTCACCAAAAAATGTGATCAACTACGTGTATATTTTCCCACACTAGCAGACAGACACAGTAAGCCGTGCAGGGCAGTTCACAGCGCCATATGGACGCTTCGAATACTCCCAAAGGTAAACATGGGAGAAGACCTCGAAGTGAACAGTGTTCGAGGACGAGCTGTAGCAGTTTGGAATTTTCCTAAGTGCTGACTGCCGAATAGGCGAACATGTGTTGGCTGCGGGCGCCGTACAACTATGAGGATGGAGTGATGGGAGCCAGGCGCACGAGACAATCTTGAGCACTCGAGACAGCGCATAATCGCTCCATGAAAAGTGAGTTAAAACGTCACGAAAATTTTTCCGGGATAATCGTTGGTGTACCTGTGCAAAATCTGTCGTGACATGATTTGCTGCGATGGTCGAGAGTGTGGCTTCCTGGCGACTGACCTTTCCTAGGGTTAAAGCTCTACAGTAGAGTTTCTACTTGTGCCATGTCCATCAGCTGTTCTTAACGCGTCCTGCTGGGTATTAATGGCAACGAGTCACCAGCTAAAACGAGTGGAGGAAGAACTGTCAAATGCTGGGTAATGCGAGTTCATCTGAGGGGAAATATTCTGACTCCTACTTAGATGGAATGTGAGCTCTGCGGGCGCCTTGAAGTTCGGTTGTCATTTCCTGCTTTACGCTGGTGATAGGGATGATGTACATTCCCAGTACGGTGTGGTGGTCACCAGTCATGAGAGCCTCATCAACCATCTCGAGGTATGCAGCTGGCTCGAGGCACTCCTAGATCTCTCCACCGTATCGTTGTTCAGGTCATAGGCTTGACTAGGCTGTGCCATGCAGTAGGGAAAGACCTTCTCATCGCTAGCGTCGGACCAGAGGCAGACGATCGGCCGATTCGATGGACCACATTGTCACGGTGGAAACCGCACATCGATTGATCAGTTTGGTTCACCCGCATTTGTTGCATTTCCTGTCCTGGGGAGGATGGGCGCTTCAGGGTCCCGTAGTCTTTTCCTCCTCTTCCGTATAATGTTTTCCGGTCCACCTGGGGGAAAGGGCTTCGGCGGTAAGGGCTTCCCTGGTGGCAAGGGATTCGGCCCACCCCCGATGATGCCTCCAATGCCAGGTGGATGGGCTCCTATGTGGGCTGGCAAGGGTAAAGGCTTCGACCATCCCCCTATGCATGGGACTAACTGGGGTCCCCCGCCCCGCGGACCACCCCCGCCTTCGGGGATGATGATGCCCCCACCTCTACCGTCCCAAGGGCCTCCTATGATGGGCACGCCACCCATGCCTGGTGGAGGTCCTCCCATGCCTCCAGCGATGCCGATACCACCTGTTCGAGTACCATCAGAAGGGGTCATCAACACCCGCCCTACAGGGGGTTCAAGAAGACCCGCGTACAAATTGGGGACGAGCGGGGTCCGACGAGGCCTCCTCTTCGCCTTCCATCTCGACCCTAGAGCGGATATGGAGCTGCTCAATGAGATGTTCAGAGTGGCGGCGGCACCAGCTGACGATGAGAAGCAGACTACTTCTACTACTGCAGAACGCGAGGAGGCTATAGAGTCGATCAATGACCAGTTCATACAGCTTTGGAGGGTTCCGGGAGAGACCTTCGCTGTTGCGGAATACCGCTCGTGTGGGGCGGCATTCAAGGCACAGCGAGCCCTTAGTGGGATACGATTGTTTGGGCGAGAGATATACGCTAGGGTGGACAGGCGGACCCAAGACATGATGCACCACTGGAGGGGTGTCAGAGGCAGAGAGGTTGCTAATAGGATTGCCAAGGAGGGGTATGAGGTGCCTAGCAACCTTATGGACTTGGTGGATGATGAGATATACCAGTTGGTAGTATTGGGCCATGGGGGGTATACATCTGATTGACATAGTTTTACAAGAGGAGTGGTATGTTCGGCTTGAGTGCAGCCACTGCTAGGGTTTATCGCCTGAGGGGGAAGTATGTCGAATACACCAACAATGGAGAAGCCTCTCTTTTGTTATCTCTTTCACTGAGCTCAGTATATCCTAGTCGTTACTTGGAACAATAGGAATATAGCCTTCAGTACTTGATGGTTGTCGTTGGAGTTTCACCCTAGTGATATGAAAAACACTAGTGAAAAATGTATTCCACGACTACTGCATATCACCGCGAATATCGCCTTTTTCACAGAGTATTTCACGTAAAACGGGTGAAACTCTACTGTTATTCCACTTACCTGGTGTCATCTCGCTCCCCTTAGGTTAACCGAGCTAAGGGTATATTATCGGACATTGCCCGGGCAGGGGAGGCTAGAATTCAGTCTGAGAAGTCGCAGGCTAATGCCAGGGGGACTGAGAATTGGAAGGGCGCCCTTGCCAAGAAGGAGGAGAGGCGCATTGAGGCGGTATTGCTGGGAAAAGCCGAGCAGCAGGAGAAGCTGTCGAAGAATGAACAGCAGCTGGCTGATGTAGTAGCATGGAAAAATATGCATATGGTTAACTACATGTGTTGGTGACAAAGTGAAAATTTTTGGGAATATATGCACATAGTCAACTACATGTGTTAATAGTAATATAGAAACTCAACTTTGGGAAGTGATGGTCTGGTCATGTAAACTTTCACCGTTGATTTCCATAATGTAGTGAGAAAAAAATTCACAAGCTGAGTTTATGGAACTAAACATATATTCCCAAACTGCTCATTGGTTTCTGTACACTTCTACTCGAATTCGTATATAAACTTGTATAGTTAGTGAGGAAACTCAGCTGAGGAAAGCGCATATATATTCCAACATTAGTACGGTGGCTCAAAACTGTATTCGGACGTGTTTGTTATCTGTGCAAGGTACGAGCTCAGTATCTAGAAGCTCGAGAGGCGGCAGATAAGGTTGATGTAGAGACGGAGAAACGTGAACGACACGAAAGGAAGCGGCGGAAAAGAGAGCATAAGAGTCGGAGTACGATGAGTATCCATGAGCTCATATCTTTGGTAGTGTATCTTTTACTAGGATTTTGCCATTGAGAAATCTTCGCTGTGCGTTATTAGGTACCGAGTGAACGGTCGGATATTTATCGTCATCCGATTGATTGGGATTATGTGTTGAGTCAGTCCACGACAGTCCAGCAGACTTTGTGGACGTGGGTGCGTCGGCAGGTAGGGAAAGGGTATCTTGAGGTCCACACAGGGTTGAAAGATTCATTTGAAGAAGGCTCTCTTTCGGGCTTTGTACGTGATGATAGTGTACTGGTTGTCCTACTTACTCGTCATGATACATCTGTTGGTGTCCGTATATTATTTACTTTTACAGTATGTTCGATTTTGATAGTAACGACAAAATGTTGTAACTTCGCTAATTCGACGATTAGGAATCTGAAACCTCGAACATTCAGAGGTGTGCGCTCGCCCTAACTCTGCAACGGTACGTGATCGATAATGATTATACATATTGATATATTGCTTACTTATAGACCTCGAAATGTTCGAGGTTTCGAATTCTTAATGGTCGAATTAGCGAAGTTACAACATTTTGTCGTTTCGGACTATCAAAATCGAACACACTGTAGAGATTATCTCCTCGTGTGGTAATCGAATATCTATGTTATATATGGACTATAGAGACTATCCATATATCCATAGAGATACATGGATGCTATATATGATCCACTTGTTCACAATCGATACAGCGGAAAATCGCGGCAATTCACGACTGGTGATTCACCAGAGTTCTAACCCGCGGCTGTACCCTGATACTGGCAACTACGCCTGGTCCGAAGAGTGCTGCTCAAGAAGGAGATGATATATACGATAGAGAATATCCATAAATATTTCGATGCTATTGTCTATAGTATTAGTGTATATAGGTTATTGTAGTCTCATCATTTTTACGTGAAGCGACATGATTATCGGTGAAAAACTCGATATTCGCGGTGATATGCAGTAGTCGTGAAATATGTTTGTCACTAGTGTTTTTCATATCACTAGGGTGAAACTCCATTATACAACCTCCCTACAGTGTATACCTGTATTGGATATATATGAAAAGCACTAGTGAAAAACGTATTTCACGACTACTGCATAGTGCGAATTTCGCGTTTTTCACCGAGTTTTACGCCACTTTATGTGAAACGAGTGCAACTCCATTAATACTTTTGTAGGTGTCGTCGTGGCTGGGCAGTCCTGATAGAGAGCTAACGGATTGGATAATGAGAATGATCAATCGACGAACTGATGCCCCAGATCTAGCAAGAGAGGTAGAAGTACATCTTCGGATAGTGATAGTCGTGATGGTGGATACGCTTGGCCGTATCTTCAAGCTAGTTCACGGGCTGCCGAGTTCAATCCCCACTCGTTGCATTTTTTCTCTTCCCTTAGCTTCGCCTCGTTATCGACGAAGAAGCTGATGCCTTCGTGGAGCAGCTGTACCGGATATTAGTATTCGAGACCCTTCGCAAACAGTAGGACCATATTAGATGACCGGCAGCATCCTCTTCTTCTTGTCAGCCCTTCAGCTTTTCTGTCCAACGTCTGTTGGTCTTCAGGTACTGTCCTAACAGCAAGGATTCTCATCAGAGTTGGGTGCCTCTCACAGAGAGGGTTGGGGGCACGGCAGAGGGCGACGAGAGCGAGTCTGATGAGGATCTTATGGATGACAATCGATCGTCTACAGATGATGTTGATATGACCGCTGCGGCATAAAAAAGTTGTGTACATCTACTTGCTACCATAACTTTCCCAAATCCATGTGTTGAGCCTTTGAGGGGGACTCGACTTGCGCGTATCATGTTTGCTTGGTCGATCCTATTCTACGATGGATGAAGGTCAATCGGTTGCTGCTGCTGGTGTGGTAGAGCGAGATGATCTTGATACCGGTCCCGACATGGAAAATACCGTCAAAGTCGGCAGCCTGTCAGAGAGGCCTGAGCAGCCCTTATGTTGCGGCCTATCTCAAGAGGAGACCTTAGCCTCTTCACTGAAGGGGCATATGAAGAGATCCGTCACTAGGAGTTTCGACACTACGACGACTTACTCGGTACGTTCAGGCCGCCACAGCTGAGGGCGGTTTAGTTTTATATCGGTTTTTGTATCAGTTTCTCGACAGCGAGTCTTCTGATGCAAATCTGTTCCACGAGTTGTCACTGGGCGAATATGTCGAGGAAACTGGAGAAGAAATTACGCAAGGGTTTTACCTCTGGGGTTCCTCTCATCAGATCCCACTTGAGGAAGGGAAAATGTGGAAAAATGTAAAACAGCTATCGCTGTGTGTGTTTGAATAGCAGCAGTTTGTTGTTTTTGCCAGGGCGAAGATTCTTGCTTTGTCAGCCCCGTTGGGGCGGGGGTAGCCGACGGTGTCGGTGAATGGGGCGAAGTCCTGAAGATCAATCCTAAGAAGTTCGCCGATGAACTAATGGGAAATGCGGAAACACTGCTTGGAGGAGATCGACAGGAGAGCGCCGACTTGTAAGGGGACGATGTATTATATTATTATATACCTATTCAATGGAGTTTCGCCACCCTAGTGATATGAAAAACACTTTTCACGACTACTGTATATCACGGGTTTTTCACAGAGGATTACGCCACTTCACGAAAAACGGGTAAACTCCAATCTATTGTTATATTATTAGTCACTCGGGCATCAACTCCTTATAATTACCATTTTATACCATATTTATTATTTCTATGATGGATCATATGATATGAATTGATAGGTAATTTTTTATTAGGGACCACCACTACTATCCCTTCAGATCTCCCAGTTCCCGGGCCTCTCGTATACTGGCAGAAGCTCATCAACGGACTAAGTCGTTTGGTAGCTCTACTGCCTTAGTCGCTGTGGTAGAGGGAAGCAAGCTGGGTATTGCCAACGTGGGAGATAGCGCTGCTATGGTCTTCAGACGTGAGAGTAGTGGTGAGTGTCGGCCTCGCATTGTTGGTCGAATGCACGAATAGGTTGTTCAGATGTCGACCGCGAAGCAGTCTTGTGGACCAGCGAGAAGCAGCATACTTTTAATATGCCTTATCAGCTCAGCCGAGTTCCGGAGCTCCACGAGTGTGATACGCTCGCGAACAAGTTTCCAGAGTTGGTTGATGCTGTGAGGAGGAAGGCCGACGGTGAGTCGCTCACTTTAAAACGAGACGGGGTGAGCTCGGCTGTTTTTAGCAGTTACTTGTCTATGAAGTTCCGTTTTCTCGTCAGGTGGCTCGGGAAGAATGCGAGCTCCGTGAGGGCGATCTCGTTGTTTTGTGCACTGACGGTGTGACGGACAATCTGTGGCCTAGTAGAATCAGCAGTATTCTGTCACAAGCTGTGTCCCCTGTGGAGGCCCGTAATTTCGGCTGTTCACCAACACCGCCGGAAAAAATAGCGTCGATTTTGACTAATGCAGCTCTTGAAAAAAGCAAAATGACGAGGAGGTGAGAATTGTCATTGATTGGTGAAGAGTCCTGCTAGGGACCTATCCAGAGTTTGGAAGATAACGTTGCCCAGAGTTTGATCACAATGGGCAAAATGCTACTAATGTGATGACATTTATATGGAAAACTGATTGTTAGAATTGGAAAATTTGAAATGAGTTTTCCCCGAGAAAAGTGATAGGTTTCTGGATGCTTCCCAGAGTGCTGCTCCTAGGTATAAGAGCCCGTTTGCCGCAGCCTTCCGTGCACACTATGGCACATTCTACGCTGGTGGCAAGCCTGATGATATCACTGTTGTGGCGGCGTGGGTGATGAGCTCCTCTTGCCTATTCGACCGGCAAGGCACCTTTAGCAGTCTCACGACGTCCAAGTCGAGCGAGAGCCTCTGAGTCATGCGATAGCATCACACTCACTCAACATCATCATCATCATCATCATCATCATCATCATCGTGTTACATTTCTATGTTCGTTGCATTGTCTCATAGACTCAGTGTACCATTGTCCCATTGCTACTATTACTACGCTATAGCCGTATTATAGTTGCAGGAATTTACCTTACCCATGCGGCGGGCTTGCGACTTCAGTAGTAGTAGGACGACGATCCCGTATATTGGGTAGCACAGCCGATGTATACTTCCTAGACATATCGTGCTGGCGTTCTTCATTTTGCTATCGTTGAGCTATATAGACATCACCTACTACTTAATGAGTACTCCTATTGCCTCCACTCCGACTGTTTGTCTGTACTAGCATCGTCTCTGAGGTCTCCAGCCAAGATTGCCTCTAATGTTGCTGCTCCTCTTACTGATACTGTCTTCGACTATCCCAGAGCTCCTCATGGTTTCATTGCCACGATATGGCGTGGCCTGCTGTTATTTATAATATTGTAGCCTTTTCTCATTCTGTTCCCTCACTTCTTAAAATTTTTTCAAAGACTCAGTTCGTGATTCCCAATACTCAGCAGAGTCGGCGCACTGTGATGGTATCCAATACGATATTCGATATCAATTTTGTCCCAGCTGTCAAAAGCTATTCTTGACAGCTCAGTGTTTGCCAGGCCCTGACTGCCGTCACATTATAACGTGTCTCACACGTTCTACGGGCATCTCTTCGGCGCCAGCGCGTTAATCCCGGCGACTCGGTTTTCCTCATAATAGGCAAGTCTAACGGCAATGTCGAAAGCAAGAGATGCATCCTCGTATCAGCAGCCAGCACACGGGACCAGTCGTATTTCGTCGTAGTGGGTATTGCTCTACACCTCTCTCCACAAGTTGCTTGTCGTGTTAAGTGCCTCAAGTCGCATGGGTGTTGTTGGTTTAGGGAATTTTCCGCGTAGCTCTACCAAACTGTTGAGCTCCTTCGTTGGCTCTACGGTGTTTTTTCACCACGTGAAAATTTATAATCTCTTCTGCACATACTGGAGACGGAGGCTAGATTCAAGCTGATCGCCGGTGTTCGCTCTCATAGGCTTTGGAGCTCTGTATTGCTCTCCACCCGTTCCTGCTCGTATTAGGCTTAGTGAGTGTCATCACGTGCAAGTCACCCTAGCCTGGTCTCGCCCGACTGGGTATCTTAAGTCTGTTACTGGCATATGATCGGTTCTGTATATGTTCCTCATGTTTGCCGCACCCATTTACAGTTCTCGGGCTTCCGGCTAACAATGACCTCTTAGTACCATAACTTTGATAATTTTGTTTCCGAATAGTTTACATGCAGACAGTGTTTAATAACAACTTGTTCAAACACGTCCAACGATGATATTCAGAACAGATAATCACGGTTCGGCAGTAACATCGAGCTCTCTCTCTGCGTGTATGAGGAGCGGATTCCAGCCCGCATAGGATAGCGCACACGTGGCGGGTTGACATGAATTTTCATGCAACAGTTTGTCCAGCTGTCGGCTTGCTGGTTTAACCTCGTTGACGATCTCAGGAAGATAAGTGTCGAGTACACGTTGAAGATCCCTGATTCCTTCAGGCTTGAGCGACTTGAACTGATTCGAGCAGCAAGTCGTACTCAGACGAGTAGTTCAACTTCATTGCGATTGGCATTGGTCTAAGAAGCCATGGTAGACACAACAGTGGAGTTTCTCCAGTAGACAAGTACAGCGAAACACAGTGGTTAGCTGAACGTCGAGCTAAGAAACAGAGATTGTGTTTTCGGGAAAACCTACAAGTGTATTCATATCTAGTACTAGCATGCCCAGGCAGGGAGAGAACCCGCCTCCTCGTATGAACGAGTCTCACAAGAGATTCCTCCAGCCTCCAACTCTCCAGCAGTCAGTTCGAAGTTACCCTTTAACAACACCGTCAGCCTACCCTAAGTAGGAGCTGGAGCATCCGGTCATGCATTGATTACGGCAGATCGCCTCAAGCAGACTTACTCTCTAACCGTAGTGGGGGAGTATCCTCGCCCCGAGTGAGGTGGAAGGCCGCGACGAGTATGTTCCTGTTACCCCATTGAAGGCACCTGTCCACATCGTCTTAGATAAGCCCCCCGTGTCCCGCGGTCTGAACGCTGGGATGAACACGAGCCGGAGGGCTGCCTATCATCTCATGAGGGAGCGGCTCAAGCTCTGCGGCGGACGAGTCGGCAAAGGCATGGCCACAACTCGCAATAGGAAAGTGGTGGGTAGCAATCGCGCATGTCATTATTGACATTCATGGACAGCCTTGCAAAGAGTGCCTTTGTAGGTGACTTCGTTCGGTACAGCGCCGCGTTTTGAATATAGCAGAAGTAATTTCGGTAGAACTCTTCGAAGGAGTTCCTCATCGTTGGTCGAAAATGAACGGCGTCACGAGGGTTCCTACATGTATCAGACGATGGAACGCCAGAGCCGGACGCCTCCAAATAGCAGTGTCGAGTACGAACACTGAGTGTGGTGACTGTAACCGCCCCTACCCTTCAGACGAACTGTCTCCCGCTCGTCGTGGTCCGATAACAGTTCGAGTCACAGCCTCGCCGAGATCGCGTTTACTGCAACGAAGCATGAAGAGTCCGAAATATCACGGTCGAGTCCGATCTGCGCCGTGAGTCAACACAACAGTGTTCTGACAGCACGCTTGATCCTCGCCGTCTTGGAATTTCCTCTTGCCTCGACTTGCCGGCTCGGATAGGCTCGAGCGAAAGAGGTATCAGTGGCAGGCACAGCTCAATCGCATGTCGACCTTACGAACTACGGCCCTTCATGGTCAGCAGGCGATTGCTGGGACCCAGAGGTGAGCTGGACGCTACGACTGTTCCTCCGAGGAAGTACTTAGGCAATTCACTTACGGTGATGAAGTGGCTCTCACGAAGACTCCTTACAAGCAGAAGGAACGTGTAGCTTGCAGAATCTGATCGGTCATCACTGACCCGTCTCCTGTCAGGTGAACTCGGCGGATTCTACTGAAGACCTCCGCCCGAATGCGCTACCGAGGTTGAGTACAAAAGAATTCTCACGCCGAGCCCACACAGCGGAACAAGGAGCCACGCCGGCCACGACATGCTCAACACCATTCAAGGCGCTTCACATGTCAACGCCTCCATCCCCGCAGACACCACTTAGTTTTCAAATTTCGGGGAGGAGGGAGAAAGTAGAGGTAGCTGCTTGTGACTCCTTAACGGGCGATGGCTTCACCCGCCAGGCTCTCGCCTCTTGTGCATCTCGAGTGAGCCGGGGCCATCGCGGAATAGAACGCAACGTGCGTCTGCAGATGAGCCAGCCTCTGTCAACACTTAAACACGGCGGTCGGGTGTGGCAGCAATTCTCGCCTGGTCCGCTCAGTTGCGAGTGGTCTTGCCCTCTCGCTCCATGCTGTCGATCGCCAACTATAAGCGACTCAATTTCGATTAAGAATCCACGTGCCGTTGGGGACCCACTACTCTCTGCTCAAAAGCCAAGATTCATCCCGAGATACCGGCCTATCTCGCCTCATCTTCCTCATATGTTTGAGCGCCAGCGTTTGTGTCCGGCCCCATGTCCGATGTACAGGGCAGATCGTGTGACTGTAAAAACTCATAGAGTTATTCATCAGGCATTCTGATTCATCGATTCATTTATAGTTTCATCCATGTGCATCAACACATGTATTACATATCCTTTTCTACGAAGATGGTACACGTGTTCCCAAGTGTTTAGATGTAGAACACGAACTGTGAGTCAAAAATACAGCGTATCCTGTGCCGATCACATACGAGGCACGCCTCATCGCACTAGTCTCGCTTGGCCATGCGTAGTTGCATCTACCGGACTACGGAGTATGAACAACGTTCATTTTCGTACCGAACGTCGACACATTACCGCGATGCACACGCTTAGAAAGTCTCTAGTAGCGACAGGTCATCCCTTTTATGCCTTATTATGGTTTTCCAGCCAATGTATTCGTTCAGCAGGGGAGCTTTGCAGCAGCTGCTAGTAGTGTTATCGATGAGGATGAGCCCCATTACTCCACTACACCGCGTTTCAACGTGTCGAATGATTGCGTGAATTTATCCCCCGAACCAACTCGACTACTTGAACGCAACAATCCTTTTCTGCCTTCGACCTCAATAACTGCCGGCCCTAACTGCTATAGAGTCAGCCTTCCCCTCCAGAGCTGCATTCTCGGCTTCAGCAGTATAGAGCTTTTAGTCCATTCTCGACCCATTACTCCTGAATGGTTCGCTGTATCCCACTTCTCCATCATTGTCACAGTGGAGACTAGCACCCAATTTTGACGTACTCAAACACGACATCGTGAACTGTTATCATCGAAACGATCCGAAACGGCTTCCGCGATGGAGCCACATGCTCTCATACCGATAATGTGCCTGGACGGCAACAGCCCAGAGACACATCACATGGGACTGCGAATCTAAAGGCCGAAGAACTCTGATACGTTCGACCGCCTCAAGCAACAAATCGTCCTCTAGAATGCATCCCTTCACGCTGGCCGACCAAAGGACAAGTGATAGATCCTGCGCAGTTCCGCGCAGTATAGCAGGTCTCAAGTCGACCATTTCATAACCAGGGTGCTTGGCGACATAGGAAGCCATAGTGGCAATAAGGCGTTCCGATGCTGGGGCTATAGTAGATGCCAAGTGCCATAACTCTTGGGGAACCTTGGTCCCGACCACGTCACTGGCCCAGATGAGCTTCGTCATAGTTTGTGGATTTACGCTGTTGACAGCAAGCACTCGTACGCATGCCTTCAAGCATAGGCCGTTCGAATGGTACCCGGACTTTGCGATGGCGTATGCTATTCCACACTGAGAGCGAGCGAAAAACGGCTGTGATAGCAATTCGAGACTCTGCTCATTCTCAGTTTTGAATATACAGAAATCTCCACACTACTGCCTCTGGGTACAAGAACTTACTGTTGCTCGCGCATCGTAGACTCCAGGATTGTTACACACCACTGCTATGACCTTTGGAGCAAGGACACTGTCCAGGGCTTGCATTCGAACCAGGGCGTGCAACATCCTCGATAACCCTTGACCGGTGAAACTGCGAAGGGAGTACAGCAAGTCAACACGAACTGCACCCGCTAGAGCTCACTATGTCAGATTGATCTTCGTGAAGACGGCCAGGGCCTTGCCTGCCTCGGCCGCCCATTTGGGTCGCGAGTGGAGCCGCTCTTCCGGGAAGAGACACGCCAAGGCAGCGGCTACTTCAACCACGTTGCGTGCAGTGAATTCGTTATCCAGCTTGGGAGCTATCGCGTGACGCCACACCGCACCCCTATGAGATGAAACCGTCCCGTGCAGAAATACTCAAGACGAATGCACCCACATTTGCGCTGGTGCAATACCCAAAGAATGCGGAGATGATACTGCCGAGCAGAGCAATGCCACCTCCGGCGGCCGAAGCCTCTTAGCGATGTCCCCCCTCCCCATATAGGAGCAGAGCTCCATCCAACAAGCCTAGTGGGGAGCTAACGGTCTTGCTATCATGATATGCTACCCACCTCAAGCTCCCTCTCTTCAGAGGGAACTATATAGGACTTGATTCGGGACAGCGACCAAAGGATACATGCAGCATCACCGGTGGAGATCTTAACAGCTTCAACACGAACTCGTATAGCGTGGTCGAGCACAAGCGTGCTGAAACGGCAGTGAACTACATGGGAAAGTCATTGTCAACTATTCTACGCTATTCGTCGCCTCCTATCGCGATCGGGAACATCGGCGAGAAGCTTCGTCAAGGCGTACACTGCATCCGAGATGACCCTGCCGCTCACCAAACTGTGGCTGGGACGACCCCACTTGGCCGTCTCGAATTCCAGCAGCTTGCTCCCGAGCTGAATGACTACATCAACGTCAGTAGAACCTAGACATGATACAAGAGCACCGGCTTCACTACGCCTCGAAATTGTGATTACTAACTCACGCTGGGCTCGCAGTTGGTTCATCGCCAAATTTATATTACTGACCGACATGACCTGGAGGTGGCTTCGAGCGATCTCCGCGGGGTCGCAACCGTTTTTGAGTCGCTGTTGCAGCTCGCTATGCTTGGTCAGCTGCCATGCTGCTGGCCTTATGTTGATGGTGGATAATAGCTCTCTGGACGGGCGTAATATGTGAATCGACATTCACTGATGGCTGAGACAGTGCTGGTGGTGGCAACAGTATTCCCAAAAGCTTCCAACTGCTAATCAACGACCAACACCTCTACCTCGCCGAACTAGCCGCCTCGTTATTCCCCAGCACACAAATGGGAACGGACACGCAAGTTGTATAGCC
Source organism: Perkinsus marinus ATCC 50983 (assembly GCF_000006405.1). Classification (NCBI taxonomy): domain Eukaryota; phylum Perkinsozoa; order Perkinsida; family Perkinsidae; genus Perkinsus; species Perkinsus marinus. The sequence continues at coordinate 88,659 of NW_003215522.1, forward strand.
CATTCAAAGGATCAGTGACAAGCCTGTAGAGATTCGCTTAGCTGACGACCCAGGTGGTCACAGTTGGTACACAGTGTACACCCTCGATCAACCGAGCGGACTAGTGAAATCGAAGGAAACAAATATTCATAGCAATTGCGAGTAAAAGGAAGCCTCACTTCCCTGGCAGAGATATGCTACTGGTGAAGACTCAAGTATGTACCGAAATGTACCCCTTACAAAAACTCGCCGCGCAGCTCGTGAAACACTCCATTGACCATCGGCGCACAATCGCATCGGAAATCTGACCCCGCAGAGAGTGCCAAAGCGATCGCTAAATTCCACAGTTGAACACCCCACAGAGGTCAACGCGGAAAGTATATATTTTTTGAAAGTGAGTGATAGTAGGGCATGCATGGGGGGCGGACTCCAAAAATTATTGCGATGATGATAATGAGAAGTATCGCGTATAACAGCAGTCAATACTCCAGTGGAAGCCCTCAAAAAGAGCTAGATAACCTCAGTCTGGACAGGGCGACTGAACATGTGCGACGACTGGTCGTAGACTAGACTGTGATGCGGAGATAGGTACCCACTTATCTTTGGTGCCGTCGTTTTCACTATACTCCTCGCTACGGTGCTTCAGCTTATTCTCGAATGCCTTCAAACGCTTGGACTCGTCCTTCTTCAACGCCTGACACAGCCATCGAGCTCCGAACCAACTTCGCTGCATGGACCACTCCACCGCGATGAAGCATGATATAAGTTTAAGACGAACACAAGCTGCCGGTCGTCGTCGTCGGCATACCTCGGCGAGCTTGTCCAGTTGATCAGCAGCCTGAGCTTCAATCTTGAGCTGTTCCAACTCCATCATCATCTCAAAGAACTGCTCTCGGTTCTTCCGGACCGCCCTAAAAGCCCACCAGTTCGACTCTCCCGTTGTATCCACCACTCGACACACCCACATTTCAGAATTGTCATCGCTGCTATCTTCCTCCTCGCATTCATAACTATCATCTTCCTCCTCCTCCTCCTCGCTACTGCTCCCTTCATAGTCCTCATCCTCTTCGCTGGCATCCTCTGCATCTTCTTCATCGTCCTCGTCAGCCTTCAACTTTGCCAGTTCTTCACGGATGAATGTCGCCTGGGTCAGTATTATGTTCCCTGCACGAAACCTACCACTCTTGACTACGTCGGCTTCTGCTTGGGCCCTTTCGGCTCTCGTCTGCAACCTCGTCAGCTCTTCCTCGATGAAACGCGCCTGACAAAATGAATTTCGCAAAAAAGATTACACGACCACAGGTCTCGCGCTAAACGCCCGAGTCGAACAGCAATGAGAGCTCCTCGATAACGAACGAGTCTCACGTCATCATCGACAAGCCTCAGATCCAACTCCAGCTGTTCCTTCTCGTTTTGAAGCTGACAAACACCAAATGTGATGCTGAGTCACAATAATCTCACTTGTCTCAAAGAGATCTCTTTGTCCAGCAATTCCTCTCTTAAGGAATGAACCAGCTTCTTGGCTTCATCGATGAGGCCACTTCTGCTGCGATTCAAATCGCGAAGAGTGTCGATCTCAACTGGAGCGCAACTTCAACCACGCTCAACCTCGACGTGTTCCTACGTTTGATACAATCGTATCTCTCCTCGCTACGGCGGGCTTCCTCCAGGAGCTCTTTGAGCTCGGTATTGAGCTTGTTGGCGACCTTGTCCTCAACCTCTTCCTTCTTTTTCTCACAGGGTCTGAAGATATGCCTACTTACCCCGATTGGCTTTTAATTACTTCTTAGAATTGATGCCTTCCGGTTCCGAATTATGGGATGAAGCCGCGGACGCACCTGCATGTGACAATACTCCAGATAGCCTCAGTCGAGTCCTAGGCTTACCAGGAACTCCCACAACACCCGTCTTGTCCTCTTCAGTCTTAGTCATTGGCTCAGCTTCAGAGTGAGCAGTCGAAGGCTTCGGTGAAGTGGCCTTAACAACGGTTTGGTCGGAGAGTCCCTGGCCTGAACGAAGGACTATTTGAGCTCAATACCAAAAGCGGGGAATCTGGCGCAGCTATTCTGCAGCCTGCGTGGCTCACTTCTCTGCGTGTCTGCGCCTTGACTCCCCACCACGGTGGTCACGGAGCCCATCGAATCCACTCGGCTGGTCAATCTTGGGGGTAGGTATGTCGAGAATGGCGTACGAGGGATGACCAACGAAGGAGCTGGGAACACTGAAAGGTGACGCCAAAGCTGAGCGGAGGAGAGTGGGGGTAACGACACTCACGAGATGGCCAGAATACGGCAGGCTCGGAGCCAGCACTGGGGGTAGGTGGTATCGAACCGCTAACTGTGACGGGATATGGCTGGGCAGGCTGGGGGAACATGGCTGAGACAAGTCGATGAAAGACTGCGGAGGATCTGCGGCTTCGAAGGAAGCACATGGAGGCAACCCAAATGCATTTCGCCGCACTCGTGAGTTGAGCAGCAGGGGTGGAGCCACACGAGGGAAGTACGTTGACAAACCACCGGTCGGCATTGCAGACTATTACGAATAGTCAAAATCGATGCATTGATACGAGCTACAGCGAAGGAGGCGAAACTCGGTGATAGTGACATGAAATCAGACAAGAACGATACCACACGAGGAAGAGATTCGTCGATGCTGTAGAACCTCAGAAAGCAATAACAAGTTGAATCATGGATAGCGCGCTCCGCATCCCAAGAAGGTTCACGAGAAACTCCACAATGACGAACAGAATGCTCGGAAGTCACGAGCTCTAAGCGCGCCTCGAATATTTACGGGTCGGGCTGGGACCGTGTTGGCTGAGCCAGGGTAAGTGAACCTGGAAACGAACTGAGCAACTCGATTCACACCCTCCTCGTTAGCATGGTTGAATAGGAACATTCGCTCGCCCATAAAAAGAAACGCATCCTACGATGTGAGGAAGATTCGTGTGAGCTCATCGGAGAGGTGGCGGAGACCGGCTAACATTTGAGTACGGAGCACGTCCACTACGGAGGCACTACGGAAGCAGTGCCCTCCCATACTTCTTCGCGAATCGCGAATCGCGAATAGCCATTCTTATTTCGGCCTAGCAGTAGAGTATCTGAGGCCTACCGTAAACCGTTGGCAAGACACTTACTTCTTTCGAGAGTAGAGTAGCCACGACCATGAGGGAATTCGTATCGTCAGACCTCATTGATTGTGACGGTAGGAGCTGATGCACGTGAGTTGGACTCTGCTAGATATTACCTGTAGTCGTCAAATTTGTTGGAAATCATACAAGCCGCTGGGACAAGTTCATGATTTCAGCGCAACCCACATCGCTCGGCCTTTTACGGTTAGAAGCAGGTCTGCGTTTCAGGCACTCCATGAAAAGCAAGGAATCCCTTACACTTCCTAATGATGAAAATTACAAAGAATTTCTTCAGAGGCACGGTCAGTCAGGGCAGAGTTAGGGTTCTTGCAGACCAGCCAAGAATTCAAGATATTGCGCCCTTTTGCAAGACTAACTAGGAGACGACCTCGAGCCCTCTTCGGTTGATCTGTACGTTTAGTAGAAGGACAGTCGCTTCCTCCTACACTAGTCTGTGAAGCGAGCAGCCGCGCCTCTCTCCTTAAGGGATATCATCATCGTGGAGGTTGCTGATGTATGATGGTCCTGTCTGGCATCCAATGGTGTTCTGAATGCTGGTTCAGACCCACGTACGGACATGCTTAGAATAGACTGGATAAGACCTGGGATGCGTATTCTCCATTCAGCGTCTCCCATGGTCACGGAATGACAGTAGTTCCTTTCCTTCTCTTTCCGGACCGACCCTAGTAGTTCCTTTCACCGAGCTTATGAGGAATCTCATGGTCGTGGGGTCATCAACGAGTGGGGTCTCTTGCGTTGCGTCGGGGAACTGTCGGCGACTGACCCGTCCTAGACACGCTCCTGGTCCGCTGGATGTAGGCCTCCTGTTGATATCATCAGAATCGGCTGCTGTCTCGTACTATGGCGCATGCTTATCTCTTGCGTAGTGAATTCACCCTGTTTTCCCATGTCCTGTCGAGCGTAGGTGTCCTCATGGGCCACGTTCCATCACAACCAGAAGTCCCCCGTCCAGCCCTCCGAGAGCGGCGGTTCCCATCCAGTGTGTATGGCACGCTGCGATACGGTAGTGTGGAGGAGGTCGGGCAGTTGTTGGAGGAGGACCCGGCTGGTATGGCTGAGTACGAGGGCGCTTCGGGCCTCACTCCTGTCATCCTTGCTGCCAAGTTGGGTCGAGTTGATGTCCTCGAGAAGTTGCTGAGGTGTGGTATGCCTGTGGGCTCTCACAGTGCCATCACTACGCCCCTCCTGGAGGCATTGGGCCGGGCTAGATGTGACTGTGTTGATTTGTTACTCAGGAGCTCCCCTACTCTGGTGACAGTCGCCAGCTTATCTGGTGTGACGCCTCTGATGTCAGCTGTCGCGGGAGGATGCATGCACTGCATTGAAGAGGTCTTGATACGGCTCGGGCCAGTGCATCCCTCTGCCTCGGCGGGAGTCCTATCGGAGGGGCGAACTAGCGTCTCTCCTATGCAGATCGCTGTAGCGACTAGTAGGAAGGATGTGGTGCAGCGGCTGTTGGACAGCGGGATAGGCCCGGATGAGGGCAGCGTTGAGGAATGTGTAAGATTGCAAAATGACAACATACTGTATTTACTGTTGGAGTCTCTCCCTGAGGGTCCCAACGCTGTACTGGATGCGGCTCTGGTGGAGGCTTGTAGGGGCTGCTCGAACGCTGGTCTTGTAGCTCGCCTCCTGAGCGAGCACGGAGCTCGAGTCAGCCCTAAGGCACTTCAAGCGGCCACTGACCCGGGGATAGTGGCGATTTTGATGAGCAACTGCCAGGCGTTGAGATTTAGTGACAGTGAATGGATCGGAATATTGGGGGCGCATGTGAGCCATTCGAGGGTGCTGGAGACGCTCTGGTCGTCCACTTGGATTCCACAACGGGCAAGGCTGAAGGCACTCGAGATCGCGGTGGCCCAAGACGCCCCCAGTGCTATTGTGAGGGTCATGGAGAAGACCAGTAACGGTGTTCTGCTGCCCAGGGACGATCTTGAGGAGGCCCTACTGGTTCGGTCAGCCCAGTGCGGCTCCACCAGATGTCTGTATTATTTACTGCGTGATTATGCTACTATTTCCATCTCCCTACCGAAGATAAGACTGAAGGTGGTACCGAATACGTACGTGGATGCTCTTGAGAGGGCTTCTGTCAATGCCCATCACACTGTGTTAGATATGCTGCTCAACAACGGCTGTATGGTAACTGAGACCGCCCTAGTGGCTGCCACTCTAGGTGGCTCAGAACTGTGTCTGCAGCGGCTACTCTTCTCGGCCGACATCAAAGGGTTGAAGGAAAGTCTCGGGTGGTGGTACGACTCCCTGCTCATTGCGGCCTACACAGGGCACGTGGGTTGTGCACGCGTGCTGCTTTCCTTATGGCCGGACAAGGCAGCAGAGAGGATACGTTTGAGCGACGGAGGAGGCGTTCGGGCAACGCCGTTGAGCGTCGCAGCGCTGAGAGGTCACGTTGGGATGGTCCACCTGTTGGGTGAGTATTGCAACACTAAGCAGATGGTCAATGCTTTGGAGGTCGCAGCGTTCATGGGATATCCCAGAGTCTGCGAGGAGGTGCTGAAGGCCCTCCCTCAGCCGTTACCAGGCTGGGCGTTGCCTCGGAAGACTAAGCACGAGGGCATCAGCCTATGGTTGCAAGATTGCACTAAGGCGGAGATCATCAGCTGATCATCTATAGTAGTACTATTATCATCTCCGTCTGTTGAGTTCCTACGTGATGGATCAGGCGTATTGGAATGGTGTAGTTTTCTTGAATTTCTCCAGCATTTCCCGACTTTGGTAGGCCCCTCCTTTACAATACGGAGCACTCACAGTGGAACTCGTGAAAACCGACAGGCTTTCCGGTTACCTAGTCATTTGGCCGTGAAGGGAGGTCCTACTTGTCTGGCATCGCCCGTCTTGCGCCCTCGGAAGCCCCTCTCTAACGGACATGAAAAGTTGGAGATTGGCCAGAAACGTGATATGCAGGGAGATGAGAAGGCTCTGTACCGCTCGTGTGAGACGCAACGTGTTTCTCGGCCAACAACGCCTCACTATGTAGAGCATCTCTACCGATTCAAGTGATCTGGTTCTCGAATACTGGCTGGGGTTGTATTGGATGGTTCCTTTCGTGATTGTCGCAAATGGTATGGTATCGAATCTCCAGCGGCGATCGTCTGGTCGATATATTACAACTAACACACAAGAGCATCATTCTAGAGTAGTTGAGTGGTTCGGAAGCATCATAAACGTTGCTATTCCAGCGTCGAATAGTCTAGTTGCATGCTTGCATGTGCTTTCATGGACTGGTCGAACTAAGCTCGCACAGCTTTATATTGGAAAGACAAACGGCACTTGACTCGCTAAAAGGCATGATGACTAACACTAGTTGAATACCAATACGGATAGTCGCGTCACATCGCTTCGCTACCGATTCACAATTCAGAGATGGAACCGAGAGGCAAGTGAGTCTTCCCCGCATTCTGCATATCATGCTGTGTTCAAGGGCAGATGGAGTATTTCTATTGGTCCTAATCCTTCTACTCTCGGGAGTAAGTAGGGAAGAGGGTGAGGACACGCATTGTCGACACAGATTCACTGAGTGTCACTCAGAATATGTGTCCCTGAGTATTTTCCCCTCTTCGGTACTCGTAGAGTACCAAACCATTCTACCAGATTATGAGGCCAGGGTTGGAGTATTTGGAATATATTCTCGGTAACTAAGGCGGTGCAATCTCGTGGGTGCTCACGAGATTCGCCTCCGTTTATCTTCTTAACCTTCCCTTGAAGAGGCGATGCAGCCGAACTACTCAAGCTACCGGCTCGTTGCCTTCGGTAGTTACTACACTGATAGGCGAAGTGCTGCTTCGTTGTAGAAGGAAACCACTGAACTTGACGACTGAAACTCAATCTACCCCTACATCTACAGTATTGATGCTGTATCCACTACGTCAAGTGGGATGGTTCAATAACATTCTTGTTGAAATCACAAGTTTTTCTCATGCAGAGAAATCATTCCCTCTGTTGCCCGTGCACCCAACTGACAAACTCAAAGCATGATCTACAAGTAGTATGATGAAGCATAAAGTAATCACCCAAATCCGACAGTAGTTAGGTTATTGTCTAACCTCGAGACTACCTAGAGTCTCGTTATTTGGAAAATACAACAAATTCAGGATAATACAAATGAATAAATCATTTAATGGGCAATCTTTGCCTGAGTGGTAGCAATGAAGTTGCTGACCACACGGATGGAGTACTCGTTGTACTTGGCGAGTTGTCTTTTAGTAGAGGTAATCTGATCACCCTCCAACCTGTTAACCAAGGTCACACATACGCAAGCAGCGGGGATCTTGGCACGCTGGCAGAAGCCCATGAGGGCGACACTCTCCATCTCGATGTTGCGGACACCAGCATCATGTAGGCGATGGAGGAAGTTAATCTTATCCTCCTCAGTATACCAGGGGGTAAGAGCACCATCAGTTCGTCCCTGACCCTCGAAGAAATCATCAGCAGCCATGGTCTTGCCCTTCACAACAGGAATATCCTCAGGGGCGCTGGCGATGATATCATCGACAAACTGCATATCGAGAACATCGGTAGGGATCTCGAAGACCTTACCGAGCTGCACAGTCCTCCAGCAGGGTTTGATCTCGTCGTTGATGGCCTGAGTGGTGCATACAACGGTTCCGGGAGCAACACCACAGCCACCAGAAGTACCAAGACGGATCCACCTGACGGTATCGATGATACCAACACGATTACAGAGCTTGGCAACTTCGTTCATGAGGATATGAAGAGAGGGACCACCCATACCGTGAGATACGGAGATCACAGACCCACACTTGAACATGCTGTAACGCTCGGTCTTACCAAGACGCATAACAGTAGGCTTTGGGAGACCCTGCTCCACAAAGGCGTTGGCCATGACCTCAGCGAAGGTCTCAGCACGGGCAGGAGAGCCCATCATGACGAAGTACTTGACATCACCGAAAAGGGCCTGGAGGTCCATATCGGTATCGAGGCCGAGATGATAGTAATGGTCACAAGACAACGCTTGGGCATAGGGGGAGATGTTGTGTCTGGAGGCAGGGGTGGAAGTGGTCGACATATTGCTGGGATTCCAAAGACCAGTTGAGCTAATAACTCACGATTGATATGTATCTATACTGTATGACGAATGAAGACCTCCTAAGCTTAGCACTACAGCGGAGCAAATATTTCCTTCCTGTCTTCCTCTTTGTGTCGCGCATCTTCCATTGCATTCGTAGCCTATATACTCGAGCCTTCGTTCAGACGTTCTTTCATGTGTTGTCACTCAAGAGTTCTGTAAGTTATCAACCACCGAATTAACTTCGTGCTCGTTTGATAGTAAATGCTGAAATGCTCTCATCATCGTTGGCAAGATACCTCAATAATTGACACATAAACTCTCGCAACTCAAACACGACCGAAGCAATAGATAATCAAAGATAAATTCTATTCAATATTCAACGCCGTGTTATCAACATAAGCAACTTAGCAATGGAGAGAAATCCGACTATTATAATCCCCGTGTACGACGAAGACAGGTTATCAAGATTATGGCCTACCGGAGAGATTAACATCCGGACTTTTTGAGTTCACTTGCGATGAAGTTGGTCACGACATCAGTCGAGTGCTCATTGAAGCGAGCAAGTTCACGTTTGGTGGCTGTAATCTGATCACCCTTTAGACGATCAACGATGGTGACACAGACACATGCTCCCGTGATATTAGCACGATTACAGAAGCCCATCATGGCAACACTTTCCATCTCAATGTTGCGAACACCAGCGTCGTACAAGCGCTTCATGAAGGCCATCTTGTCATCCTCGTTGTACCAGGTCTCGAGTGCCCCATCGAGACGGCCTTGTCCTTCGTAGAAATCATTAGCTGCCATAGTCTTCCCTTTAACAGCATTGATGTTGTCGGGCACAGATTCCAATATAGCGTCCACGAACTTCATATCCACACAATCGGTGGGGATCTTGACGACTTTGCCAAGCTGGACACACCTCCAGTATGGTTCCACCTCATCATTCATGGCTTGGGTTGTTACCACCACAGTGCCAGGAGGTACTCCGCATCCACCAGAAGTACCCATACGGATCCACTTCACGGAGTCTACGATACCCGCGCGGTCACAAAGCTTAGCAAGTTCATTGAGGAGGATGTGGATTGAGGGACCACCCATCCCGTGGGAGACGGAGACAACAGGTCCAACCTTATACATGCTGTAGCGCTCTGTCTTACCTAGACGTTCAACTACAGGTTTGGGCATTCCTTTAGAGACTAATGCATTCCCCATAGCTTCGGCGAAGTACTCGGCTCTCTGGGCTGACCCCATGAGTACAAAGAATTTAACATTACCGAAGGTAGCATGTAGATCCATGTCTGTGTCCAAGCCGAGATGATAGAAGACGTCTGTTTTTAGTCCTCTAGAGTAAGCGGCCATTCTACTGGAAGTAGATGAGTCGAGAGACATCGGCGTCTCCCCGGCTTGAGTGCCAGTTTTGTCCACACGAGGTTCTCCAGACATTGAAGTGATGGTCTGGAAAAGAAGCTGAGCAGGGAAAGTACGCAACCAGTTGCGAATTGAGAAAAGTCTCCGGAACACGAGCACTGGTCAAGTGTATTCAGCTCGAAAGCTCGTCGTTTCGCGATCGGGTCAAATGTAACACCTGACACCATGAGCAACTATCGAATGGAAGAGAACCAGGCACTATACACATACAGGATGATCGGGAATAAAAGGTCCACCCCTCGAAGTTTCTTAACACATGTGAATATCTTCCAAACTCAGATACCATCTCGGAGATCTTGATTAGCTCTCTCCAATGGCGGTTTAATCGAATTCAGACTCTTTATACTCGACAAGTTATGACGATATGTAGAGAGCCGTGAATAGAAAGAAGTGCTGGCAGATTCCAATTCTGCACTGTATGGCTCAACTTTCTGCAGCATTCGCAAAGAGATGGCATAGCCGCCCCAATCAGGTTTACCATTCCATGGCCAAATGATGAAATATCGGTGCATATCACAAAGTGGGAATCACGATGGCATAGCCGCCCCAATCAGGTTTACCATTCCATGGCCAAATGATGAAATATCGGTGCATATCACAGAGTGGGAAGCACGATGGCATAGCCGCCCCAATCAGGTTTACCGTTCCAAAGCCAAATGATGAAATATCGGAGCATATCACAAAGTGGGAAGCATGATGGCATAGCCGCCCCAATCAGGTTTACCATTCCATGGCCAAATGATGAAATATCGGTGCATATCACAAAGTGGGAAGCATGATGGCATAGCCGCCCCAATCAGGTTTACCATTCCATGGCCAAATGATGAAATATCGGTGCATATCGCAAAGTGGGAATCACGATGGCATAGCCGCCCCAATCAGGTTTACCATTCCATGGGCAAATGATGAAATATCGGAGCATATCACAAAGTGGGAATCACGATGGCATAGCCGCCCCAATCAGGTTTACCATTCCATGGGCAAATGATGAAATATCGGAGCATATCACAAAGTGGGAAGCACGATGGCATAGCCGCCCCAATCAGGTTTACCGTTCCATGGCCACATGACGAAATATCGGTGCATATCACAAAGTGGGAAGCACGATGGCATAGCCGCCCCAATCAGGTTTACCGTTCCATGGCCACATGACGAAATATCGGTGCATATCGCTAAGTTGGACCATGGATAGACGGAAACACTGCAGAAATGGAATCTGCCGGCACTTCTCCCTATACCCAGCTTTCTATATATCGTCATAGCTTGTCGAGTATGAAGAGTTTGGAATTGATTCAACTACCACTCGTCGAGATTTTCAAAACGGTACTTGAGTTCGTCTGATATTGCCCTGTGCTAGGAAATTGCGAAGGGTGGGCGCTTTTTTCGATCATCCTGTCGGAGTTTTAAGTGGGCCAGGATAAGACCTCATGCGGCGGATGATGTTGAGAACATAGCTGCATTGTGACCCTAGATAAGGTATGTGCCATTCAGTGGCCTCTGAGTTAGTAACATAACGTTCATGATCAGCTCGACAATAAAAGATGACCCAAACCCTCTATTGTGCATCTACTATAGAGACCTATTAGGCATCAGACGCGAGATGACTGGTGTCCCAAACGCGACACCAGTCTTTACATGGCACGAGTTATTCAACTCCCACAGAGCGTTCTCCACTGGTTCGAAGTGCCGTGCGGACTACGTGAGAAACCGGTAACAGGCCCATCGTAAACACCAAGCCACAGAGCCAAAATTGACTGCGACAGCTCACACCCACTGCTGGAGTATCGAGGGCCCATCCAAGTGCCGCACCCAGTGACTGAGCAGCCTTATAGAAGCCCGTATACTTCGCAGAGACATTGGCATTACCTGAAGCAAGGACACCTAGTAACCAGTAGCAATATGCTTGTAGTATGGACTCTAGGAAACCATAGGCGACCAAGAGTGATATGATACTCAGTGAGCCTCCAGGGTTCGATATGACATCCAGTGCTGCACCACGACGGATGAAGCGCAACGAAAACTCCTCCACGATCGCTCCATAGGAGTAGACGCAAATACCACCAATGATGAGTCCCAAGAGAGCTAGCTTAGCTCTGGCCCGCACGCATAAATCGGTTCGATCTAGAAACCTGCCAACGACCACCGCGCCGAGCATCTGTGATACCCAATATGAAGCTGAGTTAAAGCCGCGGGAGCGAGCGGTGAACGACGAGGCGTTCACACAATTAAAGACGTATGGATAATAGAAGTTCGTGCCCAAGAATAAGGGCATCAGGAGAACCATAGCGCCTTCCTTCACCACTGTTACTGTGTCTCGTAATTCCTTCCCCACCGGCTTGGCAGGGTACACTGTGACGGGTACGCCGTCAGAGCGCATGACTCTATCTGGGGGAGCAATCATGAACCATCCAATGGCCGAACCAGAGACCATAACACAGACGAAAACAAGATAGGTCCAACCGTTGGAGGCAGTAGCCTCTTCTCCATCGTAGTTGATTATGAATTGCAGTAGGCCGCCGAGGAAACCCCCCAGGTTGAAGATAAGCCAGAACTCCCCTATGAATCGACCCCGCTCCTCTGGCGCGGCATACGCTACCATCACAGCCCCCTGTGCAGTCCACAGAGAGGCCGCGCCGATCCCAAGCAATGCCCCCGCCAAGACGAAAACGCAGTAGCTCTCCAGTGTATCTTTCTCCCTGGCGACGTACGCTGCAGCTGCGTACAGACAATACGTCGCGGAGCCCGCCACTATAAGCTTCCGTACACCCAGCATGTTGAAGAGAGACCCTCCGAAGAAGCCCGCCACGGCAAAGCACAGATAGAGAGCCACATTAGCAGCATCAGCAGCAACGGTTGACTTCATCCCGGCTCCACCGAGACCTATAGGCATAAAGACCTCAGGGTACTATAGCCTGGGTGACTCACCCTGTAGAGCATTGAAGAAGCCCGGACAAGCAAAGCAGATAACCGATATTACTCGACACTGTTGGCGAGCATTCACCCACTCCTTGCTGCCGAGGGGAACGGCAACCATAGCAGCCGCTGGCATAAACCTCAACAGTCTTCCGTAACCACTCCCATTGAAAAGTCTAACAACTTTGCTTAGAAACAAAGAGAAACAGGTCGAACAGGAATAAGCGAGGGTCCATATGAATGGCCAAGCCGGACCAGAGGAAGGCTTGTACCTAAATTACCCGAACTTGGACAGCTGTGAGCCGCGCGGATTCAACCCCGCGCACAGCGAAGAATTCTCGAATTGGCATCTACCCACGTGAAAATGAGGGGAGCTGTGATGCCCAAAGAGCTTAGTGGAACCTCAACAACGCAAAAACATGTAACATAGTATGATCTACACGGTAACTGTGAAACTGTTCAACACCGAGCGCTTCTTCTAATAGGTCGCTCCAAAGCGGAAAGAGTCCTTGTCGTTACAGTACTTCTTCTTCCGGCCCAAGCGGTTTGTCGTCGCGTTCGCAGGATTCACTAAAAACATCTGAGCTCACTCCCATGGCGAGAGCGCTCCCTGCCTTACGTGGGTTGAAGGGGTACTCCTGCTTCCCTCTGCCTATCTCCCTGAACATTCCCTTGATGCCGTCAGTGAAACCCTCCGTTATCAAGCAGGGTGTCTAAGACGTGGATTCAATGCGGCGAATACCTCCCACTACTGAGCTTACCTGATAGAAATCAAGCCACACAATTGCCCATGCATGAGCAACGCGAACTGGGAGAGCGGACATGGTACTATTACACCAACAAAAACTAATCAACCGTAGATGATCATAACAGCACCCAACGGTCGGATTAAGAGCGTCTCCGACTTTCTGACCAGATGCGTGTGTGAGTCCGAGACCTCAGGAGACTGGTTGGTATGATGGATATTCAATTCCTCCTCTGGGAAACTATCGGACCGTAATACGCAGACGGCGTCACGGTCTCTCTCTATTATAGACACACACCACCCAACGGCCCTTGGGAATCAGCCCGTAGTAGACTAGCAGTAATGAGCTCTTCTACAGTTCATGGCCCATATGCGAGCGGCCTCGAGCTGCATGAAATGGAGACGACTGTGCTGTCATGTATACGCGTCCACATTCTCAGTGTAAAACGCGCGCGCCCAGAACGAGTTCCGTGCTGTTAGGATTCCCAACGCAAGAGCACTCCCCTGCCACGCTTGTTGATACAAACTGTGCTCGAAGCAGCCTGGCGGAGTTAACTCAAACATGACGCTATCATCCAACACTAATTTTAAGCGGGATCTTGTTTTTGTGAGAATTTCTCACACATTCCGGCTTGGTTTCGAGAGCCGCAGGCACTGTCCTCCTCACAGTCTGTGTATCTTTCTCGAAACCCACCCTTTTATCCATATCCATATACCCCTCTTCAAGGGAGTCTTTCGGAGAAGAGCACCAGAAGGATCGGCATCCTCCGCCAAGGTTGTCTCACTTACGTCGCTTTACTTCAACAGTACCATCCTTGCCGTTGTACTTGAGACTGGAATTATCTCAAGTACACACACCTTGCTACGACTACTCACTTGATCGAACAACATGACCCTCGAAGCATGTACAAACTGAAATCACAACAGGAAGGGTAGAAAATCACCCATGGTCACCAACGAAGGCATCAGCTACCAACCTCGAGGAGGTCTTGTCTCCTCTGATTAGCTCATCGCCACAGCCTTCTCAACGCTCGTCTTAGTCATTTTGCTCCCACCCTTTGCCTAAGTGAGGCTTTTGGACTTCCGCGTCACTGGTGCTCCCGTTTTCTCGTCCGCGGCATCTTTCCTGACCCATACATGCCCAATTAGCGACGAATTCCAGAGCTGGGAGCTGTACTCCTCAGCTGCCTTCACCTGCGTAGCTTTTGCGAACCTCGCTGTCAAACCATTGTCAGCCTTCTTCTTGTCCCTGATAACAACCCGTTGCTCTAAAAGATACCCCATCCACTTCTCATTGTGCCATCATATGCTGGAACATCGCACTCGAGCTCATGTGATAATCTCATCGCGTCAGACCGGACGAGTCCTCCCAATTAACAATGACCATGCCCGTGTCGCGTTCCCTGATAGCGCCCAGAAGTCCATCTACAGCGCAGTGTATAGTCGACGGCCGATTTCGGCCTGAGTCGCCCACCTCCAGATCGTGACTGTGCTAAGCATGGAGTATTTCTGGGCGTGGGCGAAGAAGCATTTTCATGCAGTGTCGGGACCCATGCCTTGGAACTCGAAAGTAATGTCGCCAACCTGCATTGACTAGCCTTCCTGGATGGCCCGATGGTATCACCGCGAAGCCGCCCTGCAGGATAATGGACATCCAAATGACCAACGCTAGATGGGGCCCATCTGATGGGCCCCGCTCTCCCAAGAAGGATGCTCTCCTGTCACTCAACGCCGTACTTCTGCGATACTCTGCGATCATGCGGCACCAGTCTGGTCAACTAGGAATGTGCCAGTCTCTAAGTTAGCGTTCGTGGCAGTGTCGTTCTGACTCTGTGTGAAGTTGTCCAGGGTCTGCAGCCAGGCAGATTCCCTATCAGAGATTCCCGGATGGTTCCGAGGCCCACATGTCGCGATATGCCCAACGCACATCTACAAAGAGCCTTGGAGGGACCAACCCATTGTCGACTCACGTAAGGGTACTGCCAGATCTCCACCTGCTCCTGTGGTACAGAGCTGGCAGCCCACTGCGTGTGGCACCACACTTCCCGGATTACTATCGATGATAATATGAAGTGTTGTACCATGGACCGGCACGCGCCCTTGACGATGGTCACAACCTGAAAGGCTTCTCAACCCCTCGACACCCCTCCCGAGCTCCCACGCTGGTTATGAGGTCGTCGGCTGTCTCTCGAGTAGTGATGAGCCGGAGCCTGTCCCCACCGTCCAAGACCATCACCTTGCCCGTGGTGGCCTCCACCCCAATTGAGGTTGGTGTGTCGAAAAGCGCCATGAGGCCGGTGCCATCACGATGGCCTCTTTCACCACTACAGTGTTGACATCAACGAGCAACGCTGCTGACGATCCCACCTCCTCCCAGCTAGCGTTATGGTCCGCCTATCCCCAACACTCACGCGACGAATGCAATGGTTGCCGGTGTCGGCCACTAAAAGGAACTTCCCAGTGGATGCCCCAGCTCTGAGTATTCGAGGTCGAGGAACAGCGGAGAGGGCGGATCCGAGCACCCGTCTGTTCTCTCCCACACTGCTAGACTCAGCGGTGCATTGAACATGGCGACTCCGTTACTGCCGTCCAAATAGCCAGAACGTCCCCAGCGACCAGCAACGACCTTGTAGTGAGCGGGCCAGTCCAGATACCTGGTTCCTGATCACATGGATTGCCCATGGCGGAACACTATACCGGGAAGATTTGGGGACTTTAAGAACCGCATGGAACTCCTTGCCGACCATCCAAACGTCGCCGTCGGAGTCCACGGTCGCCTGTTGCGAGAAGTTGAAGACCTCGTAAGCCTTGGTCCCATAGGCCGTCTCGAGCACGCGAGTTCCAGTGTAGCCGTAACCGCTATACATCGCGTTAGTGAACCCTAGAGAGAGTATGAGTAATAATTCTCGCAAGGAATGGCAAGACCTGTGGGGGGCAGTCCGGAAGAGTCTGGTAGAGTGTAGGAACTGGTTGTTTGGGAATCACCTTTGGAAATGCATGCCAATAAGCATATAAGCTGTAGGTTTCCCTGGGACATCGAAAAGCCTCAACTGGAGGTTGTACTCGCCATTGCGATTCGGATAACGTCAAAGTTCAGCGTCGATCTCGATTAGCTTGGGAGTAGATCTACCAACTTCATATTCTACTGTGTTCACGTGACAACCACAGACGCCCCCGAAGACGGTTATTCCGAGAGATGGAATTCTAATAGGTTAATTTGTCTTGGCTTCCACGATACATGGCTGGTCAGCCGAGGGTAAATACCCCGTTAATGTCGACAGCGGGGCGAGTTCAGATTGCCTTTCGCGGCTCACTAGAACGTGGATCGGAATGGACTGCAATAGCAACAGGAAGCTCAGGTGACAGGTGAGCGCCTGTGCGAGATCGTTCGAGCTCAACTTGAGAAATGGTGAACAAATTCAGTAACACCCGAACTCCTGTTTTCCATCGGTACTCTACGTCATGAGGATACAAACTCTGTGGTTTTGCGCCTGCCCTATCTGGTGTGTCCAATGTCTGGGAAGAAGCAGAAGCCTTTCAGTATCCACTGATTAGAAGACCGCGAACGGCACAGAATGCGCGTTCTTCCGTGCTTCGTTCGCCAACACCGAGTACTTCTTCGATGCGAGTTATGAGGAGGAAGGTCCGATCAAATTGAATGTCACCGTCTACGACTTTCCAGAAGCCTCGGTTCCAAGCCCCGTAGGGTCCTGCGTGTGCGACAAGGAAACTTCTACCAGATCATTCACGGAGAGCAACCCCTGCACCTGCGAACTCGATGTGGATGATGGGGAGTTATCTCTTTATGGCAGAATCGCTCTCAGCAACGCAAGGGTGAAATATGCGGAGGCGTTCGTTTTCAACCATCGCACCCAGGACGGAGCGAACATTTTCCACACCTGTTCGCTCAGAGAGCCGTGGATCTGCCGCGTATCTTGGGCTAATAAGACTCGCCTCGGCAGTCCCGGGGTGAAGAAGTGGGCTGATTGCAATAAGAGAAAGGAACGCTCTCTAAGCGTTCCCTCTAGTGCTCGGCAGGAGGACCCTGTACCAGGGTGCATGGTGGACGTCGGGGACAACCTCATCAATGACGTTGGGAAAGCCCACAACCAACAGTGCCAAGCCACTGTTTCGGCCGGTATACTCGCTGCTAGCGAATACACAATCGTTCACCTATACCCAGCCCGAGGAGATTCACAAGATCCGCAAGGAAGAGTATAGAAATACCACCAAGTAAAACCTTTGCATGCAACACCACGACAATGAAGAGAAAAACTCCAAACGATAACTCATGGGCGTCAACTTCCAAACACAGCGAGGATTCTCTCACATGCTTCCTTGATATCATCTGCCGTGCCGTAACCAGATATCCGCAGAAAGCCTTCTCCTGCCGGACCGAAGCCAACCCCTGGTATCGTGACAATCTGCAACGGTTAGATGTGTACAATAAAGCCCCCCGGAAGACTCACCTGGCAGTCTCGCAGTAGCTTGTCGAACGCCGTCCACGAATTCCCACCAAACTTGGCGAAAACGAAGGGCGCATCAACACCGCCATAACAGGGTATTGCGCATTTGGCCAGAGTCTCACGAATCATCTACGGTGAGTTCAAGTAATATCTGTGTGTTCTCTTTCTTCTCACTTTCATATTCGCCATATAGTACTCCACCCTCTCCATCACCACCGACAGGTTGTTCAGCACAGCAATGCCTCCAGCGACGGACAAAGCCGAGGCGCCTGAATTGGTCGAAAGGTTTCGCTCAAAAATTGTCCCCAACGCTGGATGGTCGCAATACGTCTCGCATTTAGTAGAGATGGCTCCTACTGTGTCAGTCCAGGTCCCAATAGACTATACCTACCTTGAAACACAGTGGTGGAGATCCTTCGCCAGTCAGTGAGGAACGGCGTCCCGTCCGTGAAACGCAGGTCCTCCGGCACAACAGTCCAGCCCAGACGAACCTACAATGCTGAGCTCCACCGGCAAATCATCCAGAAATCTATAGTGCTCCCGAGGGGAACTCATTTCCAATTTTCTAAATGGCTAGGAACACAATCTTCAATAAGTTTCCCATGTCACATTAGGAACATTTTATCCATTTCCTATCAAACTCTGGGGACGTTATCTCTCAAAACTAGACGAGTCTCTCAACTCCGCCACACGTCAGTAGACCCATGAGATGCCAAGCCATGTTCCCCGGCGTTCACACTTACTCCTGTGAAACTGGCCAATTTGCTGAACGAATTGGTTTCGATACAACATTTTCGCGCGCCCTCGATTTCGTAGATAGAACGTGGTACGTCAGACGATGGACTGATGTAACTGTCGCTGAGGAGATGCGTTACAGCTCTTGAACTAGACTTGATACCTTCCATAGGCGGCATCGTAGATGATCAACTTCCCATGTTTCACAGCAAAGCGGACCTGCGTGTCACCATGGCGTCACCACGGGTCAGATTTGCATCGTACCAGCTCCTCTAACTGATCTCTCCCAGTGGATACACCAGTCGGGTTGTTGGGATTGCAGTAGTAGATTATATCAGCACCAGCATGACCATCGGTACCCAGGGTCAAAGTCAAGTCCGGGAAGAAGTCGTTTTCCACAGTACAGGGCATGTACCTACAACGGGCGTTCCCATACAGTGACTGCCAACCAGAGCCTCACACTATGTCTTCATAATGACCCTGACTCTCCATCTCACCAGAGACCCTTCCAGAGAGCACCGCAGAGTCCGCATACACCTAATACGACGTCGTACACGAGCCCATCACCTCTGCCTTTCCTTACTGGATACGCCGGGTCTTGCACTGCGACCCTCATGGATGGGTCGAAGAGTAGCTGGAGCCGACCTATGTCCGGCTTGCTACCATCGTTACCTTCAGCACAAACACTCAAGTGTGGGCGAGGAGGAGAAAGGGGGTTACAGAATATCTCGTGGACCCCAACGCGGCATCGACTGCCATAATACTTATCCGAGATCAGCTGCCGTAAAATTGGCTCATACTGCGAGTCGTAGCCCACGAATCCGGCAGGCTGAAAGGCAACGAACAATTCTGTGATCCACAATAGCATCCTGAGTTACTGTTTGCATGTTCCTAGAGAATTCAGCCATGGAGTCTGCGAGTACTGGAGGGAGTGGTAGCGGCGTGTCCCCCTTACCTAAGGGGGAGTACCTTATACGATTACCGACTGAGCCCTACCCAAGCTGATGATGCGTCTGCTGTCGCGCCCATTGTCACTGGTGATGTACTCCTGCACCTTGTCCTTCACCACAGCGAAGAGGTACCCTCCAGAAGGCATCCTCGCTGTAGAGGCACGCCTCGTTATCTTTAAGCCAGTGTCGCTGACCATGACATGAAAACTGTCTCCACTCAGCATTCTGTATCAACCACCGTTTCCAGATGTGTCACTAACACCCTTGTCGAGATCATCGGCCGAACGACAACAGTGGTTGTTGTACTACATACACTTTTTCAATCTCAAATCCAGCAATGGACAACTTTAAAAATAAAAATAGATTTTTTCACACTGTGAAGACATTCTTTTAAATCAGATTTCATTTTTCCACTGTGTGCTTGCATTTGTGGAATTAGAGTGTTCGATACGCTCAGTATGTCGAGCGAAAATCCAAGGCTGTCAGCTCCGTAAATCGACTATGTGCATGCGTGCAAGCAAGCCACGTCACCGTTGTGCTCATCGCTTGAGGATTTTGTGTCCATCATTGTAGTGCTCCCTCCCTTGGGGTCGCCTGGTAGGAGTCTTCCCTCTCGGGCTGACACAAGTTCTTTTCCCAATGTTACGCAAAGTTGCGGACGGGGGATAAGATGAAGCTGCTCACTACCGAGGCGACACTTTAGTCAAAACCCAAAGATCCCAAGTAGAACCAACGATAGCAGTAATCAGCAACGAAAGCAAATGCCGTGTTCGCCTCGGAGGTGTAGACTCTCGCAGGCAAGCGTTTCTCCTACGAACCACCACGTCATGTAGCACATGTCACTTAGGCATTTCCCATACGAGTTCACTCACCGCACTCGTCACTATTAACTGTAAACCAACAAGACGAGTCAAACATCATCACCATATGCGTTCACAGATAAAGAGGCATGCACGATCATGGACAAAGACTTAACAGGGACGAACGCATTCTTCATTATCTCAATGCATTATAGAGATAAGTCATCGTCTACCAGCACTTAGTAATATGTTGTCTTATACACCCACTTGCCGAATCTGGTCTGAGAGGCTCCCGTTATCGCCTTCAAATTTGGAGCGCCTTGTCTCAGGAAGTACTTGCGGACCTCATCAAAACAGTAGTTGAAGACAGCGAAGGGCATGGCCGGTACGCATACATGCCACCCTTCCAGAGGCCGAGTATTGAAGACCACCCACATGAAAGGAGCGAATACGACCAGCGCCGCCACAGAGGACTCCACCACTAAGGCGAAGTTCTGGAACCAGTTGGACACGCCTTGCATGGTCAGCGACAGAGTACGGCATTTGCAGAAGAACAAAGTGGCATACTGTGCGACCACAATACCCAGGAAGAAGGCGCTTTGGGCGTACTTGAGGGCCTCAGTACTGTGACACACCGGGACTCCTCCGTCATTGCTGGTCGAGTCCTCGCCGACTGCCTCAATGAGAGGACTGCGAGTCCAATACATGCACTCCATGTCCAGAGTAGCCTCGTCAATCTTCTTCTGGCCGTCCACACTCCAGACCCCATAGGGCACGAACAGAGTGTAGGTCAGACCCTCCAAGACAATACTGGCCCGAGGCATGGCATCACAGGCCGGCCTGTTGAACTTGTCGCGAGCATAGACAACTCCCACGCTCTGATCATAGGACCACTTCCCACCGAGAAGGGCGTCCATCTGGGACTCGGCGGGCATCTGGGACGCCGGAGTTCCCGTTTTCTCATGACAGTACTGTTGGAGATTGTACAATGTGAAGATCGGTCCGCTGCATTTCTCAAAGACTGGCAGCGAGTCTATGGTCGCAACAGAGGCATCGTCAGGGGCGCGAAGGCCGACTCTCCCACAGATGTGCAATTTGCTTGAGTCATTGTCATCCCAATTAAGCTTCTTCTCATCGACCTCAGGGAAAACCGTAGGGGTCATATCGTCCAAATCGAACTCATAAACAACCTTATTGGTGAGACCGATGAGCCCGGAGGGTTTGAAGCCGTAGTCGTACATGACCTGGAAGTAGGTGTAGAAGCCCGCCGCTGCCTGCATATACCCTATGATAAGGTAAGAGTATATGACCAACTTGTTGGTCACAAGCCTGTCCCTTTGCGGGTCCCTAGGCTTCCTACACATAATGTCGAGCTCAGCGGTCTCATATGCGAAGGAGATCGCAGGAAGAATGTCCGTGCCCAGATCGACTGCCAGGATGAGGACAGTCGAGAGAGGCAGAGGAATTTGGAGGATAACGAAGGCCAGGAAAGGAGTGATCTCGGGAATGTTGGACGTGAGCGTGTAAGCGATAGACTTCTTCAGATTGTCAAAGATGAGCCTTCCTTCTTCGATAGCATTAACGATCGATGAAAAGTCGTCATTAGCCAGAATCATGTCAGCGGCTTGCATGGCCACCTACAGCGCGACCATTCGGCCTCCTACCGCTGAGTTGCCCTTCCTACCTGCGTTCCTGCGATACCCATAGCAACGCCAATATTCGCCGCTTTCAGTGCAGGGGCATCATTCACGCCATCGCCGGTCATGGCCGTCACCTTTCCGAGCTCCTTCTGAGTCTCGGCGATTCTGAGCTTCTGGGTCGGTGTTGTCCTCGCGAAAACAATGTCCTGTATAATGCATCAACTAAAACAACCGACGGACGCGCCGACTCACCCTGTAGTGTGACAACACGAACTTCAAATCCTCGTCCGTCATCCCCTTCAACTGATCGCCATGAATGACGACAGCATTGACATCTTCCAGAGGCACCTGCACGGACGATCCCTCTCAGTGACTCGACTCCCCCATCCCCTCACGTCCTTGATGTCACAGTTTCGCTCCGCCGCAATTTCATCGGCCGTCTTAGATTTAATAATACCAACCTGCTTAGCGATGGCTTTCGCTGTGGCCGGCTGATCTCCTGTGACCATAATAACCTAACAAAAAGCGTTATCGAGGAAGTGATACCCCCAAGCCCGACGACTTCACCTGAATGCCAGCCCCATGGCATTTGGCAACTGCTTGTGGCACGCCCGACCTCGGCGGGTCCACCAGAGAGATGACTCCCAAGAAGGTGAGGCCCTCCAAAGGGAAGTTGAAGTCCTCAGTGTTCCACTTGAATTCCTCATGATACCTGAGGGGACTCTCAAGAGACCAGCATCATTTCATCTGAAACCAACTTGTCGGGGTTCAGCTCCAGCTCGGCAAACCCCAGGACGCGCTCGCCCAAACTAGCCAGATGCAGATTAGCCTCGGAGAAAGCCTAGTCGACATACATTCCCGCAGAGAAAAATTAGCGGAAGCACCACCTTCTTGTGTTTTGGTGTGATCGGGACCCGTTTGCCGTTCTCAATAATGTGAGAGCAGCGGTCAAAGACTTGCTCAGGGGCGCCCTTCATGAACTGAAAAGGAACAATGGCGTTTTACCCGTTTGACGTGAAGTGGCGTAATACTCGGTGAAAAACGCGATATTCGCGGCCTGTAGTAGTCGCGAAATATATTTTTCACTAGTGTTTTTCATATCACTAGGGTGAAACTCCAAAGAATTAAAAACCCAAATATGCACCCAACGAGTATCTCACTTCGATGATCCCAGCCTTGTCCGGATTGACGCACAGACTAGCAGCAAACTTGTATTTCGAGTTGAACGGTACGCGTCCTGGAAGCGGTAATACATACAGCTTGAGAGCCTCTATAATGAAAAAGCTACCAGGGTGCTCAGTGCCGTCTCCAGAGATCCTATAAGTTGATCGGAGATCCTTCACAACGTCCTCTCCAGCCAGCACAGTGAACTTGAATATTCCATGGTCGCTAGCATTGCCGTTCACACACGTGCGGTCCCACACGGGCTTCTCCATATTCTCTGGCGAGCTCTCAAAAGAGGCATCATTGCATACCTGAGGGCATGCCGTCAAGTAGGCCCTCTAGGGCCCGGCCGACTCACAGCTGCGCAGCGATGGAGGATCTTGAACGAGGGCGACTCCATCTTGGCCTTGTCGAAGGTCCTCGGCGCGATGTCGTGGACTTGGTCATAGCACCACACGTGGCTGCCGGTCATCCGATTCTCCGTGAGAGTACCCGTCTTGTCAGAGCATATGCAGGAGCATGAGCCCAGGGTCTCAACCGTCTCCAGATTCTTCACCAACACCTACCATGGACAGGCTCCACGTCCTTATCGAAACCAACTCGGCCCCACGTTCTTGCTTCTCATCCTGATAGCAGTAAGTGTCAAACTGACGGTTACAGTAGTAAGGAGACCCTCGGGGACGTTAGCGACGATCACGCCGATCGCGAAGACCAAGTTAGGCACGAACCTTTCCATAAAGTTGCCATCACGGATAATCTGATCGAGGAGCTCTCACATACAGACACGTCACTAAAATGCTCACCATTCCCGCTGTGAAGAAGCATATACCGAGGACGATAGCAATGCCCGAGACGATGTGGATGAAATGGTCAATCTCCTTAGTAAGGGTAGTCTCCTCGGCCTCAGTGTGTGTGACCAGAGTCGCGATTCTTCCAATAACTGTGAAGTCTCCAATGTTCACCACCATGGCTTCAGCTTCTCCTGAGTTGACGAGCCTCAGGAAAGGTAATCCTCCTCCTCCTTTTACCATTCACGGCTAGGGTCCCGAAGAAGGCGAGATTTTGGGCTTCTAGAGGATGCTCGATGGTGTTGTCGACAGTCTTAGAGATCTCATCAGGTTCACCAGTCAAGGAGGATTGCTCCACTTTGAAATTCACAGATTTGAGGACGCGCACGTCAGCCGGCACCTGTGATAATAGTGGCACTTCTAAGGTCCAAACGGTACCTTCTCGCCAGCAGTGATCTTCACTATGTCACCGCGGCATAGCTGAGTGGATTCAATCTGAGGTTCTTATTGATAGTAGTAGTAGAGGGGAAACTATTTTACGACCTTTTTGAGTTGGCCGTCCCTTAGGACGGTCGCGGTATCAGCTGACATGCTCTGGAGAGCTTCCATGGCCGCACTGGATCGGGCGTTCTGATAGTATCTGTAGCGGGCATAGGAGGAGGAGGGGACGAAGAGACGAAGGAGTGGTACGAGAAGCAGCCGGTGAGGAAGTTGACAATGGCGAGCACGATGCCTAGATATAAATTCTCGGAGTTGTCTGTGTCCAGCCCGTAACTGAATCGAGAGGTCGATGCCGCGACATACCACACATGTTACGCAATGAAGCATAGTATGGCGCCAGTCCATAGCAACAGGGCAAAGGCATTGGTCATCTCTTTGAGGAAGAGGAGCCACCAAGGCGTCTTGGCAGGTGGTGTGAGCTTGTTCAGTCCGTCCTCAGCCTGGCGGCGTTCAACAGATTCTTCGGTGATGCCTGCTGATACGCTCGGCTTGCCCTTCGAGGTAAGCTAGACCCACCTCGACTAGGCTCAGAGTCGTATCTCTCATACAGTACGCCGATATCAACCAGATGCTCGTCCATTTCCACCTCCTTGCGCGCCTCCTCTCGGTCCATTATCTTACGATCTCCCTTGGGTTCCTCTGAGAAGTGATTTCATCAAGCTCACCCGTCCATAAATCTCGAGCAGGTGGCAACAGTCCCGAGACACAGAGTGAACGACGTGATAGTCGCAGCTCTATTACGGTCCTTGGGGTCGATCCCCATCTTCTTGAGTTCGTTTCGCCTGGAAATTTCCCTAGAGATGAGTTCCCGACTAATCTTGTGTTGAATCTGTATCTCATTCAGTGCCTGTTCCTCCGAATTGGCCTTGGGCTGGTTGTGGTAGCCCTACAAGAAGCACATTGCCGTGCCCGGAGTCTACAACTAATTTAGTCGTTGTAGACTATCCCCTTGCTCACCCCAACATCGGACGAGAATCTCCTCTCGATCTCAAAATTCGCTTCAGCTTCAAAGCTGGCCATTTTAGTATGTCAACCTGAGTCTCTTTCTTAGATTTCCAGAGCGGAATTCAATTCGCCGTCGCAAATCGCGCGGGGGCGCGCGCTTTTTACATCCGACGCAACTTTATGGGATAAGCAGTTGTTGACGATCATTAGGACGCCCGGTTAGTCTTGGGACACTATCGGCTCTGAAGCACTGTGAATAAGGAGTAAGAGTCGATCCTGAGCTCCGGGATTAGTCAAATGAACATGGAATATGGTGCTGGACACACCCACGCACTTGGTGGGCGCGCGACCGGCGTGGTCTACCATGTCCGCAACACCGACTGAGTGCACACTTCGGTGATCAACAGTTCTCTCGTCGATTCTGAGCCGCAGAATCAGTACGCTAATCACCACAACGTAGCTTCTGAGTTGCATCAAGTTGATTTGGAAAACCAAGTCGAGATTCGCGCGAGGCCCCCAAGTCGTGGCGGCCAGACTCGCCTGGTGTTGGTATGAATTGCGCGGTTGCCAGACTTGAGGTAACAGCCTCCGCATGGTCTCCCCTACAGCCTTTGATACCCCTTTAACGTCGTTCTCTGCTAATGATGCCTTCAGCCTTCCCCTCGCGTTCTCTCTCAACGCGGATCATCATCCTGGTACTCTTCTCAAGCCTTGCCTCTTTCGCCATTGGAGCTACTACTGGCTCCTCAACAAGCAATGATCGTCATCACTCTACTGATATGGACACCAACGTCGTGGTGGTTCCTCCTCTGCCTCTCATCGACGCCGCTAGGATGCTCATATTGGACGTGGTGCAGAGCATGTCAATGGAGTTCACCTTCGCTCTGGTCTTCGTGGCGAGCTTCCTAGCCTCGCGATACCTCAGAGCTCAGTCTATACCATCAGGTAGGGACCTCTGGTAGTATTCATGATGGCAGGTCTCAAATCTTGACAGGCCCTGTGAGCGACTTCCCATTAAGCACACCGTCGGAGCAGTCTAGTGCAAAGCCTTCACCTCTCCCAACGCCAATCCATATTCAGCCGACGGTTGATGCAGCCGAGTCGCCTCCCCCAGGAGTTATCAAAGGTGTGGTACGAGTGTTACCATTGACACCAGTGGCTGAGGAAGATGACGATTCAACTAGCAAGGTACCTTCAGTTTGGGTCGGCGAAATTCGTCACTTGTCCGTTTTCAGCCTCTTGAACGAGTAAAAGCCATAACAGAGCTCACAGGGAGCCGCTATTCAGCTGCTGTATTGGCGTATAGTAAATTGAAGGACAGTGGTGACCTTGCGAATTTACTAGTAGAAGTAGACCCTTTCAGTGTATCGCTGCAAGCTCGACTGTTTGTGGCTTCCTCTTAGTCGTCTTTACACCCGAGTGGTCGAGAATCGGTGACAGAGATGTATAACTCTCTGGCGTTAGCAGCTGTCCGAGTTGGACCCAAGGCCACCACGGTTACCTTTGATGTTAGACGGTGCTTGAGGGACATGACCGACGTACGTGCACACGTAGGCCTTATGTGATCTGTGGAGTCGCTCAGGTCGGAATTGAAATCACCGATGACTTGGTCGTGAGCATCACAAAGATAGCGACCTCCAAGCATCGATATAGGGAGTGCTTAGCCCTGCATCGTGATTTTTTGGAGGGAGAGTTGGGACGAAAACCGTCCACTGACAAGACCGTCAACAGCTGTTTGCTCTTCTGCTCTGGTAGGTGGGCGTGAGTCGCTGGTTGCCCTTGTGGAGGCTCTTTTGCATCTCAGTGGAATCGGAGGAGTACTCGGAGTGTGAGAAATTTGCTCGACGAGTGGTAGCGAGCGGAGAGGTCCCAGCGGCTAAGGTAGATTGAGTGTGAATGGTCGGGCTGAATTTATACTCTGATTATGCCAGGACTTTGCTAATATGATGAAGTTCTATTTCGCCATTGGGAAAGTTGATGAAGCGTTGAAGTTGTTGAAGGTCCTGCGGGCTAAGGGCCTAGTGCCCGACTTGATCACGTAGTGGTGGGGGAGGGGATGCTGGTCGGAGGGTGCATCAGTGTCACCAGGTGCAATACACTGATAAGTAACTGCGTGAATGCACGACAACTGGGAATGGCTGAAATGATCCTTCGCGAGCTGGTGAAGGTTGCTGAGAATACTGATCATGCAGTGGCTGATGTGGTGTCGTTCAACACGGTTATGAAGGGCTATTCTCGGCAGGGGAATGTCGCCAAGTGTGACGAGCTGATGAGCATCCTCGAAACCAAGGGAGTAAGTGTGGATGATGTATGGGGTTTGTGTAGTAGCGTACGCCTTTGCAGATACAGCCTACGGTTGTGACATATGGCATCTTACTAGACTGTTGTATTAATGCTGACGACATGGGTAGAGCGCAGAGGGTCTTTGAGGCGATGAGACAAGCTCAGTCGACGCAAGATGATGAGGACGGTGATGATTCTGAGAAGCGGCATCTTGGACTGAACACAGTAGCGGTTGAGCCTTTTCTGGCAATCGTATTTTCGCTGCCTCCGTATAGGTAATGTACACTACTTTGATAAAGGGGTATGCTAAGGAGGGGAAAGTGGAGTCTGCAATGGACGTGTACGTGAGCTGTGTAGGGTAGCTGGGATGGTCGACGATGAGAATCTCAGATTCGCAGAGATGCGCAAAGCGGAGGTGCTTCCGGATCTTATTACTTTCTCGATATTGATAAAATCCAACTGCGATGCGGGGAAGGTGGATGTGAGCCTGCGACTCTTGGATGAGCTTTTGGTAGTATTTGGCGGTCCGTAGTGTGCACCGACTATGGCAATTCAGAGGGAAGGGTACAAGCCAGATGAGATTATATATAACAATTTGTTGTATGGCTGCTGTATCCCTTTGAAGGACTTCAAGACGCCTATTCACAGTCGCAAGGGCTTGGCTGATCAGATCTTGCTGGGGATGATGGAAAATAAAGTGAGCATAGGATTCGGGAGGAGAGGAATGTATGTGTTGGTTAGGTTGTGGCATCAAGTGCGACGTTCAGCATCTACATGAAAGTTCTCCTCGCGACCGCAGCGGATGAGGTTGACCGTAGCGGCCCTTCTCACAGTAGTCGCCTGTACAATGATGTTTTTGTACGCTCTCTCAAGCTACTCGATGTGAGTACTTGATCTCTTGGGGTTCTGGTTGGGATCTCATGCTTCCCTTCTAGACCGAAATGGAAGCAGTGTATGGAGTTATACCCGAGCTGAGGTTGTATACACAGCTCACACAGCAAACGGTAGTAGGGGAGAGGTGCCTGGTGGGGAGGAGGACGACGGGCTTGGATCAGATACGCCATCGTAATTGGCGTATGGCGCTCGAGGTTTGTAGCAGTATGGTGAGTCGGCATCTGCGTAATCTGCGGCCTGATCAGCCGCAGCCAGCCATCCCTAAGGGGACAGCGAGCACACGTGAGATATCAGGACCATTGCATAGGTCGGGGAAGTGGGCGTTTGTCAGGCAACCCCGCGCCTAAGAACAGGGTGGATACGATCACTCAGCAGACTGTGGAAACACTATTGGCGACCTCCATAACGTTCGGCCTCCTTGATACAACTTTACAGCTCTTGGAACTTTTCATAAAATTTAAAGTAGTGTTGGAAAATCTGTCGGTGTGATCAGCTGCTCACTGACCAGGTTACGACTGTAAATAGTCCTAATGCACCGTTGATAACGAAGCTGAGCGGGATGCTGCAGAAGAAGAAGCGGGGCGAGTTCTATATCGAGCACATGCATAGGATAGTAGAGACATACCGTACTAAAGGGAGGGGGAGGGCGCTGGAGATTACTGGGCGGCCGTCTCAGGCAAAGACCCATCGTTATTCGGGTCTAATTATGTGGTGTATCGTCGCGACAGTCCCAGTCACCACAAGGGCTATTGTCGCACTGCGGGTGGCAGGCATGGCCACGCCGACCGTGGGCGATGGTGATACTCTCGAATGAGTTGTATACTGATTATCGAGCTCACGTTGTCTGATGAGGCAGCTCGTTTGGCTGGCTCATCGTTCTGCTGGTGATCCTCAGTGGGTCGCCCAGTGTTGTCGATTGATAAGTAGTGGTAGCTCAGTTTTGCGTTTTAAGTTTCTTCAGTGGGCTGACTTGCTATACGTCTCTGCGGTATTACCCTGGTCGTAAGGAAGAATCGGATTTGAAGAGTGGGATTTGTAAACCTGCTGCCCTGTTAGCAGGCAGTGTGGTAGCTGCTGTTATGGCGGTCTATGTGTTCTCGCGGGCTCGACCAGACGAAAAATGTGGAGGTTGAGTCGCAGCGCTGATGGGGAGGAACAGAATCCGGTTGACGAGCTGCGGGAATTCGACGATTGGTTCGTAGATGGCGATTGTGAGCCTCGATGATGGACTCGCAGCTCTGGGCATGCAGAGCGACGGCATGTACTTGCCTAATTTGAGATGGGCATCAGCAAGGCTGCTCATGTAGCGGTGGAGAATTCTGATGTTGACGACGTGTTCTGTGTGGGACGAATCACGAAAGACGATGAAGGTGAGACGCTACTTTAGCGGTATGGACTCGGGGCAACGCGTGGTGGAGGGTCAGCATCATAGGAAAATTGGAATGTCATTTTGGGAGTGATCTGTCACGTTTATCGTTCCTGACGACTATCTAGTCTATCACTGTTAGTCTGATGCTGTTGAGTTTGCGGTCCTGCAGTTGTGGTTTATCGTGGAACTCTGTAACGATCGCACTGTAATGAAGCGACCATTGTTCCGCCCGTTCCTCTGCGGGCTCTGTTTATTTGCTTGACTGGTTGAGGTTGATGAACGTTTCACTGGTGACTCGTATAGTCTACCGTGTCTGACTTTGTGTATGATTCTGAAGCTCGCGAGGCTGGAGTTCACGGCCTGATTCAGCTTTTCTCTGTTACATGCTATGGATGCGATGATCGCGGCTGGCCTTTTGATGTGGCTGTTGTGTGTTGTACGCGATGGAGCTGCTATGGAATCTGATTCGGGACGAAACAACTGGGCAATACTGGTGGATACATCACGGTGATATTTGGGGCTCTTTCTTCGGCCTGGGTTTCCTATAGCGGCCTTGTCGTGAACTTGTCGTGGTTATAGCAATCGGCGAGATGCTGGGGCGATCCCACGGTATTTGTGTACACTTGATTTACAGTGTACTCGGAAGGGGAATACTTTCCTAGTCTTCAGGAGAGGTTGGTGTTTGCTAATGATCGGCCGCTAGGCTGGAGTCGACTGAACAACTTGGACGTAGGTACTGGTATAATTACCGTCATGTAGCCAATACACTGAGTATGTATTATCAGATAAAGAGGCTAGGTGGGTACGGACGTGGAGGGGTGAGAGGTTCATGGCATCCTATAGGTATACCAGACTCCAACATCATACTAATGCTAGCGGAAGATGTCGCTTGCAACCCTCGGAACCCCGCACCTGGTACCGAGACGCGTCCTATTGAGCTATGCTGGCGTTGATGGTATGATCAGGTTATGTTTTTAACGACCCGGATAATCATCTCAATCTGTATCCACCCGAGGTCGAGGTGGACTACCGCGGTGATGAAGTGTCGACTGAGAATTTCATCCGTCTGCTCACTGGTGACCCACCATAATGCCTTCGGTCTTACCAGCCATCCCGACTTCGTTAGGTAGACACACGGCGGATACACCCAAGTCTAAGAGGCTTGATACTGACGCCGATAGCTATGTGCTGGTAGGCAGTAGATTTGATGGATTTATGGTAGGGGACGCCTTAGGTCTATATCACAGGGCATTCGGGTACGGACTTCGTGAAGTTCCAAGATTGGGAGGAGATGACGTCACATGATATAGCCGATGCTTTCCAGCAGATGTAGGCCAGCTCGCTGGGACCAATGTGGATAGCAGTGGAGTTGGCTTCAGGTTCAGCCAGAGGCGGTATAAGAAGCTCCTATGGCTTGCTGATACGTGTCATGCTGCTACTTTACATGATCGGTGGGCTCCTGGTGACACCGAGTTGGGTCAGGTTCTATAAGTGTCTCAGATTCTATTCGCCTAATATGCTCTGTCTGTCTAGTAGTGGTCCTGATGAGAACAGCTACAGCTACCATGCCGACTTGTCTCTGGGTGTTAATGTGGTGGACAGGTTCACGTATGTCGGCTCAGCTCGACCGAGTCCCGGACCTGCTTTGTATCTTTAGCTACTGGACATCAAGATTCCTCTCCGATAGTGTGAAGGATACCCGAAGTCAGCGCACGGTTCAAGACTTGGTTGACGCCTTACCGTGGAGCAAGCTTCACTCGCACGCTACGCTGAGGTCGCCTGCGTGACCTTATGCTTTTGTATTGTGATGCCTTGACTTTAGGGAGGACCTATACCCGTCGTCCGCTAGTGAAACCTTACTGACAGAATTTCTAGCAGCAACAGACCAGTTTGTTTTCGTTGATGAATTCCAGAATCTCACGAAGGTAATCCCTTTTCGTGAAGGAGGAAGTAGTAGTCTGCCGACTGGTTCTCATCAGAAGGAGGGTGAGAAAAAAGTTTCACACGAAGTCTCTCGAGCGGCTGAGGTAGAGCAGCAAGGCGCTGGCGATGATGGTAGTAATAGCAGAAGTCCGATGTTGGATGGCAGTAATGTTTGTATCAGGTCAGAGATATGTGTATTCGGGGTGGGTTGTGGATCTCCCAGGCTCTATGAGAGCTTTGTTGAGTGCTTTGGTCGTTCTCTGGGGAGCTGCATCGTCGGCCGTCCTCGTGACACCCTGACGACCGTGAATTAGCGTTGTTCATTTTCTCACATACATTCTGTTGTTGTTCGTTGTAGTGGGCTTCTAATTGGTTGCTTAGACCCTTCTACGAGTAGCCCTGTGGTTTCGAGCCTAGTGTTCGTGGTCTCCTCTAAACTGTATAACTCGACGCGACGAGGAAGGGCAAACCATAGAAAGAACTTGAACCAGATGGTCACGCTTGCGGACAGCCTAATTCCTGAGACTTATGCGTAAGCCACTACGACTAGAGCAATCTTCATTATAACCTTTACTCAATCCTAACCGAAGAGAAGACCGCTACCGTCATTGCGCACCAGTCGTTTCGGGTGCTCGCTAATTTCCAGATACTTCCCCTCGTCTCTCGCGCGGCTAAGATTATCTCCCTCTGGCCCAAGTTTTCTTCCGCCGCGGAAGTTCCGCGCGCCCCAGCTCCTCGCTCGGCTAATGCGGTGCCATTCGAAGTAGAACAAGTCAATTAGGACTTCCAATAGTTCGTGGATTGGACTGATATGCAACCGATCGGGAATGGACCTACACTATGCTAACTCAAAGTGTCGCGCTAGTGGGCATGCTAGGGATCCGAGTGGGTAGAAATCGCAGCTTTGGCTCAGCCTAGTTGGCGATGTGTCCCGGGTGAAGAGTTCAATATCGGTGAGAAGCGGGAGCACGGAGTCGTATTCGAGCTGGGACGAGTCAGTTAGGAATTCGAATAGTTCGTGGATTGGACTGACACGCAACCGATCGGGAATGGGCCTACAGTGTATGCCCTGCACTATAGGGGGTGTGTACTCTCCGAGGCTCGTATGTACTTGGCAGCAGTGGTACGTGCTTAAGACTGGGCGTCTCCTTGCAAGATGCTAGGAGTTGTGTTTCGCTCCGCAGCTGATTTTAAAACATCTGCAAGTCTCTGAAGCAGGTCAATCGGAACGCTTGCTCGACCCAGCTCTCCAAGAAGCGTGGCTTCGAAGTTTGCCATTGGAAATTCTATAGAAGCGCTGCGTAAACAACCATCAGACTGAACAATGTTCACCCCGACGGCTATTCTCTGGGCGTGTATTCTTTATGACACATCGCATCCATCGAACCCTTCTAGCCATGCCTCCTGATCTAACCAATCGTAAGAAATGTTGAGGAAGCGGTATTGCCCTTGTAGACCTCTGAGAATCGTGAGGGTCTCTAGGGCAGGTACAAAGTGCGGATGTGGATTTACTACTTAGCGGATGGCTGTACTGAAGACTAGAACTGCACTTTTGCGCATTCCCCAGAGAAGACGGCGAACCCCAAAACTGTCATGTGCCCTAGCGGAGCGAAGTGCACTGATAGTACATGTCCCTTTGCCCATGATAGTGCCCTGGTAGTTGGCTATCAGTAGACACCCTAGACTAAGCGTAGCTGCCTCAGCTAGTGTGCTCGAGAGAGTATGGTTACTCGTTATTTACATCGTCATTATCGTCAAATCGTATTCAGTCTCCTGGTGCACTTTAGGCGGTGTTGCCGTTGACTTTCGAAGTATTGTTTCCCCGAGATCAGCAGCAGTGTTCTTTGCCATACGGCATAAGCACTTCGTTACGTTGCCTCTCGGGGTTTCGTATCGAGCGTTATTATAATAAGACCGGCACTTGCAATAACGACTTGTGTTAATCGACCGTCTGTATTATTCTGTTGTCGCCCGTGTTTGGAAATCGCATCATCGACTTCTGACGTATCAATGACGTGATCTCGGCCGTTGCTCTCGGGTTTTCGAGCGCTGCAATATTCACTACTCTTTCTCTGCTACTGCCGTCCTTGGATATATGCTTGGTTGCCCTTTGCTGCTTCGTCCTGAGAGTGTCCGAAGTTTGAAGTTGGCAGCTACAGGGAAAAATAATTCGCTTGTCAATCTCGGGGTGAGTTCTGCAGTGTGTTGCGAATTAATATACCTCGAGGCTTACTTCATCTGATAAATCTGAGCCGCTATGGTGGGGACTATACCTCGCGAGTCGCGAGTCGCGACGCTCGAATCTTTTCAGCGATCCTCCACGAGCTACTAATACTGCAAGTGTGGATGATTGGTTCGCATCACAAAGCATCTAGGAACCAGAAGCTCTCATGATATAATACTCAAGGACGTGCATCGATCTAACACCTGCACTCGTGTGCCACATCGCGACCATAAAAGTTATACCATCTGTTCTTACCTGAATCGCTCGGCCCATTAAACTTCCGTGTTTTGGTTAGAAAGCCGTAACTGCCTACCCACAGTATGCAAATAACTCAGAATTAACCTTCAGAAGATGTATTTCGCCCTCTGAAAGACCAATTCCATCGGGCACTGATCCCACAACCCCTGATATACTTCAACAGTCCAGCTCGCGGAGTATCCTATAGGAAGATTAACCTCGTCTGCCCAAAAAGAGTTATGTGAAGCAAGTAACTTCACCCTCTTCCCTTCTCCATCGACATAATATTCCAAAGTTGGTGGCATTCACGTTTATGGAGACATAGATTGCGCTGCGTGAGTACAGAGGATGTCTGGCCAGCCAGACAATGTCTCGGCAGTGTCTCTGGAGAGCTTCATAACGACCTCGAATAAATAGCAGGAACACTTATTCACGGCTATTTGGTAGAAGATTTGGTGAGAAAGTAAGTGTGATTTGCTGGGCAACCAACAAATACTAATGCTCGTGAATCTTTGACGTATTGGCTCGAGACGTGGAATGCCTTCAGCGCATGCGTGCAACTCCATACAAAAATACTCAGTTCAGCAAAATCCAGTGTCAGCGTGCGATTGGACTTAATGGAGTGAGAGTAGTCACTTCTAGTTCCTGTCAATAGCTTCCCTCGCCCGAGAACTAGCGCGAGGAAGTGCTGAGTGCCAATATGGGCTCTGAAGGTTTAGAGAGACGCTGCAGGTCGATAACGCATGCGTGCAAAAGCTGCACTGTACCTGTCTGTGGAGCTGAGCTAATATGGCGACACAACAACTGCTATCAATGGTACAATTCCCTCCCTCAGTCAGTTTATCAACTCTCAATGGCTGTCCCAGAATCTACGAATACATTGGATAGTATCAAGGTTGAAGTGACATCACCGCCGGCCGGGCAGTCCAACGCCTCCGCTGTGGCCAACATAGTGCTCACGGGTATCGGCGTTGGCATGCTCAGCCTGCCAGGGGCGATAGCTCAGGCGGGTTATGCGTTCGGATTCGCTCTTCTCATCTTTAGTGGAGTTGTTGGTATGCTGTATACTCAGCTATTACGTGCCTGTATGAAACCCGGTACCCGAAACTATGAAGATATTGGCATGGATGCTTTTGGTCGATGGGGTGTTGCTGCTGTTGCATTCGGGGTAAACGGTGCACTGCTGGGCACGTGTTGTCTACTCATGCTACTTCTTGGCCAGAATTCTTTCAAACTTTATAACGGGATAGCCCAAGAATACTGGGTTATCATCTGGGCAAGTATCCTGCTCCCAATGTCGTGGTTGCGCAATATGAAACATATCGGCTACTTCAGCGGCACAGTGGGCGTAGCTTCGGTCATCATCCTTATGTTGTCTATCATCTATGCAGGCTTTGCTCGGGTTGCAGGAGACGGAGCCCACCATGATGTTGTCTATGAACCGTATCCTCCAAGTGTTGTGGGACTGGGAATGTCCTTCGCGAGCATGACTCTTGCATTTGCCGTCACATGCGCAAGCACCACTGTGTTGCACGACATGAAGCACGCTTCAGCTCATCGTTTCGTCATTTACTGGGGAGTCAGTCTTATTGGCGTTGTCTACTTTCTGGTGTCTCTATCTGGCTATGTCGGGTGGGGAAAATTTCTCACTCAATTCCAGAATATCATTGACGCCGTTACCGAGAGTAGGCCTGTTTATGGTCCTATTGCGTACCTTTGCATATGTAGCATTTTGTTGTTGTGCATCACTCACTATGCTGTCATGTTGAATCCAGTCAGTCGTATCGTCGAAATCGCTCTTCGAATCAAGGAAGAACAAATAGTCAGGTCGTGTCTGGCTCGTAGCAGCCTTGTTATTTTTACTGCTGTCGTTGCTATAACGGTCCCTAACTTCCAAGGTCTTGTGGGTCTCCTGGGCTCGGTATGTTACTCGCTCATACACAATATCTATCCCTCGGTATTCTACACTCGCCTGGTCCTCTGGGGGAAATTACAGGAGCGCTCTGGTCGGGCTATCGCTAAAGTATCAGGACTCGCACTACTGTTGGTCATTTCTGTCGTCGGATCAGTTTTTGGTATATACGATGCAGTGAACACTCTTATTTATTAGCGGTCGAGTGTCCGTCTGATGTGTCTCCACAACGTTTTCACAATTACCTATTATAGTCTCGCTTCTAACGCGGAAGCTTTGGTTTCGATCGGGGGCAGGTTGTGTTGAAGTAAAGACTATGTACTGTATGCTGAGGGGTTCAGTAGGCATAGACGAAGAGTTAACTTCACACTGGCCGATACCTTTGGCCCTCACCTTTTCATTTCTGTGTTGAGCGATGCTGACTCGGTCCACAATTCTGGTTCGGCTGATATGGAGTAGAAGTATGTACATCTCACCTCAGCTGTAACACTTGTATCTATTAGGACAATTACGCTTCCCCGAGAATTCTCGTATTCGGCAACAGGTGGTTTCGTCCCGCACGTGTTCACTGGCGCGTGTTCAGTAAGAGAGTTCCCATTTCCCCCTGCATAACGTTCATTTTCATCCCCGAGTACATCAAGGTGTAGTGCCGCTACAGGCGCCAATTCAGGTGACATTCTGATCTGAAAGTTCGGAACACATAATATCGCACCACCATGGTCTAAAACGTATATTATACGTCTTAGACCATTGTAGCGTGCGAGCGGGTCACTCAATCAGAATGATTGATCCACTTTCAGGCTGTAGTTGAGCTCACATTGTATTTTGGTGTTTAAATGCTGGACCAGCATTGCTGGTGATGAATCCCAGAGCCCAAGCATGGTTCAAACACTACTTGGACTCGTATCGTGAGCGTCTCTTCAACGATCACATTCTTTTAACTATCTACTACTCTGAAGTAGTCTTCTACTCTTCAGATGCGCACCTTGTGAATAATTTTAATAGCCACGCCGATGATATCCGAGACGAAGTTCAGCAATTGAGGCTGGGGATTACATTGAGGGCTCAGATGGACCAGACTGTCCTATGGACAAGACACTCGGAGGGCGTGTTCGAGGATGACCAGGACCCGGTCACCGGGTGATCATGACTCGGAAAGCACCTGGTGAAGGAAAGGGCTTGGGGCTCTCAAGAGTATCTATGGATAGTGCATGGCTACCGCGAATCGCGGTCCGAGAACGATACGCGGAGGAGCAATACAATGTTGTGAGAATGGCACTGCCCATGGCAGTGGCGGTTAGATGGCATTAAGGGGTCTGATGTACACATGGAAATGTAAGGAAAAATGGAAAAATGCCATGGAAGCTATAGTTGTAATCTCCGGCGTGGCCACCGAAGATGCCGAGAGTCGGATAGTGAGCAGTGTTGTAACATATGTATGCTTTCCTCAACTGATCTAGAGAGTTTCCTCACTGCATTGAACGGCTAGGGTGGAGCTGCATGGAAACAACAAGAGTTTGCCGAGGTGTTCGCCATCAACACACGTGGTTCGCCATATGCAAACTCTCCGACACTGATGATGCAACGATCCCAAAGGTTAAACGTAGCTCAACACCAACAATACCAGACACACTTAGTGAATCCCGCGTCCATTCATGCCTACATGCCTCAACATAGATGTTGTCGCCCGATAAATACTCACTCCTGAGTACATACATCAAACACAATACATACACCCTTCTGTATGTGAGAGACTTTCTTTAACGTTTCCCGACATGCTGCACTCAAGCCCTCCGAAACCAGCCAAAGTAACTTACTTTAAGTAAGTTCAATTATTTCCATCTCGTATGCGTTGTTGAGTGAGTGATAATATCATTATGATCATCGCAGTGAGGTACCCAATATCCACTGTACAATATGGCATATTAAATATGCTACATCCATATACGGGAGCTACATCGGTGAGACCATGGGCCACTCTGGAAATACTATTCCAATCCGGGTGATCGATCTCGATGTGGATGAGCCTGTGGTCTGAACTACACAGGTCACCGACAACTTCCCATTGCGGTGGATGGCGACTGATCAGAGAGGCTTAGTTAGCATGTCCGATTTGGAGGCCCCGATCTTCGAGTACGAGTTGAGATTTCCACCTTCCTAATCCGTGTAGAAAAGTTCCGAGCGACCCTGTATTGAACTTCAATAATTGGATTGCTCTGCACCGGTAGGGACTGGCAACCGAACACTTTCTCTGCGTTCAGACTCCGAGTCTAATTACCACACATTAGTGATAGGGTTGTCAGAAGTTCAATTACAGGAACGCCAAATGCAACTGCGCATTGCTCTATCATTACAATGGCATGTCAATGGCATCAAGCAAGACAAGTTTCTTTTGTGTGCGTAGGGTTGTGGAATATCTCCGCAGTTCTACTGGAGATGCTTGACTTTCGGGTCAAGGCGTTATCAATGTTGGTTATCATAACCAGGTTATGCAAGGCTAGAAACTCTGCGTTAAGACAAAGTTATTGATCTGTTCGCTGATTTAAACAGGCGCTTCACATGGGAATAGGGCAATCAAAAATTTCATTTTTTCATTGCAGAGGCCCAGTCTGCGGCCCGCAGTTCACGGATTCTCGGATCAGAATTTTTCGTCGAAGTACGTCTCTTTTCGAGCTCCATCGATACTTCCTGAGAAATTCGCCTGTGAACTTCAGGCCTGGAGCCGCCCCGGTCTTCCTTCTGCGGCTTCTGACTCCCCATATGGTTCAGCTAGGCCATTCATGCGTGGTACTCATTGATCCTCCCGCCGTTCGCTTGATTCGTGACCGGAGTTTGGAAAGTGGACCATCAACGCGACTGTACTCGACAAAGGCGCGTGTAAAACGTGCATCTGTTTTAACGTATACGTGTAAAACTGTTAATCGCGATGATCAACAGTTAAGTAATCGAGCATCACTTTGAGCAGCGCGAGTCGGGGAGGATATTTAATACCCTCACATCTCTGTCTTTTGGGAATGTGGAGACTCCCGGAGAGAAACAACGGGCGGCCCTTCACGGGTCTCGCTTGTATGGCCCTATTGTGCGAGCCATCTCCATCTTGCATTGAGTGTACTTGCGTACGACAATGATGGTCACGCTCGCTCAGTTCGAGCCGAGGCATTGCTATCCTATTCAAATTAACTATTTATCAGATATTGTCCTTATATCCTCATTGCTAAATAGATCCGATTACTTCACTAGTTGGGCGTCCTCGAGGCCTTAATGACAAAGAGACTCATTGGAAGAGTTCATTCCGTGGCGGCCTAACCCTAACAATTCGCCATTCGGTTATTCACTTGGTTGCATACGTCATCCTCAAGGTGATGAATCGGCAGGAGTGTTCCTCATCAAGTCTGAACTGGTGCTAGGCTCTTCCATAAAGAGCCTTCATCTCACTAACCCTTCCGAAACACATTTCGCCATGACATGTCAGTCAAGGAGCAGTGCTTAGGCTCGTTCCGATTGCTATATTCGGCTTGGTCCACCTGGGGACGTTCAGGTGTCCAGTCGCACCATGGCAGAGCTGTCCTATCAATACGCTCAGCCTGCGCCCACCCCATTTCCAATCGCCAGAGCTGTCACGGTCTTGGGTTGGCGATATTCACTCAGCTCAGAGAATCCGCGTCAGTGCTTGGTGCCATCAGGCTGGTGGTATGACAATCTTCTATAGTTGATTTCAGAATATCATAGCGGTCGAATTACTGACTCCGAGGGAAATTGGATTCTCTAAATAGGTTTTTCCACATATATTCGTATAAGTCAGTAGGTCAGCGCAGCCTTCTCTCCTGCCGCACCTAAGTGTGACTAGTCCCATTCAGCGTACCTTCCATGGGCCGAGTGTGAAGACAGCTCACTATATATATCTTATCTGTCTCTCTACTTGCAGTTGTTAATTTTGTTTCCATTTCAATGTCGCCAACGAATCCGAGAGAATCGGTCGAATCCGTGAAAGTTGGATCGGAACCTCCCGCCGGACAGTCAAACGCCTCCGCCGTGGCCAACCTAGTGCTCACTGGTATCGGCGTTGGCATGCTCAGCCTACCAGGAGCGATAGCCCAGGCGGGTTATGCGTTCGGATTCGCTCTTCTCATCTTTAGTGGAATTGTTGGTATGCTGTATACTCAGCTATTACGTGCCTGTATGAAACCCGGTACGCGAAACTATGAAGATATTGGTATGGATGCTTTTGGTCGATGGGGTGTTGCTGCTGTCGCATTCGGGGTAAACGGTGCACTGCTGGGCACGTGTTGTGTACTAATGCTACTTCTTGGTCAAAATTCTTTTAAACTTTATAACGGGATTGCCCAGGAATTCTGGGTTCTTATCTGGGCAGGCATCCTACTACCTATCTCATGGTTACGTACTATGAAACATGTCGGCTACATCAGCGGCACAGTGGGCGTAGCTTCGGTCATCATTCTTACGTTGTCTATCATCTACGCAGGCTTTGCCCGGGTTGCAGAAGACAGTGGCCACCATGATGTTGTCTACGAACCGTATCCCTCAGGTGTAATGGGACTCGGTATATCTTTCGCCAGCATGACATTCGCATTCGCCGTCACGTGCACAAGCACCACTGTGTTGCACGATATGAAGGACGCTTCCGCTCACCGTTGCGTCGTCTACTGGGGAGTTAGTCTTGTTGGTGCTGTTTACTTTATCGTGTCTGTGTCGGGCTATATTGGATGGGGCTCGTCTCTAACTAAATTTGGGAATTTCATCGATGCTGTGGCCGGGAGCACTCGTACCTATGGTCCAACAGCTTACCTTTGTATATGTAGCATTATAGTAATATGCGTAACTCATTACGCTGTCTTGTTGAATCCAGTCAGTCGTATCGTCGAGGTTGCGCTTCGGACTGAAGAACATCAAATAGTCAAGTCGTGTGTTCTCCGAAGCAGCTTGGTTGCTTTCACTGTTCTCATTGCTATATTCGTCCCCAAGTTCCAGGGTCTTGTCGGTCTTCTGGGCTCCGTCTGCTTTTCCCTCATTCATAATTTCTTCCCCTCGATTTTTTATATCCGTCTCGTTCTTCTGCGGCAGCCCAAAGAGCGCTCGAGACAAGTGATTATGAAGATAACAGGACTTGGCGTTCTCTTGGTGATTTCCTTCATCGGCTCTGTCTGCGGTATATATGATGCCATTCTAGCTTTGGTGTAGTTGTAGAATCAACCCTTTTCTTAGAAGGGAGGAGTCTTTCAGCAGATGGTCTGGGGAATTTTCAACTAGGCGATGATACCGCGCCCGTACAAAGTCGTGGGTGAAACCGTCAGTGATGGTCAGTGATGCACATTTCGTAACTCATAAGAATTGAGTCATTTTTCTACTATGCAGCGTCATTCGACATTCTCATTGTTGTTGATTGTTTGTCGAACAGTCGGTTTTCTCAAGTGGATCGTTCTGAGTTTTTGCATTCGGTTGAGGGTATTGATTGCGCCGCCATCCGCTTTGGCAATATTATCATACTTGAACGGACTTCCTCTTAAGCAGACCGGACTGGTTCTGGAGAATGCCGGGGTTCCAAATTTCGATGGCTCCAGGGTATGCTCATTGGCCATTACGGACTCGTCGGCCGTGTTGGGAGAGTTGTCGAGATCATCGTTCAGCATAACCACAGGAGAGAAATCAAAGCTTAATCTTGCTTGATTGATCATGCTGCTACGAGTTAGTACAGAGCAACACGGTCGGGCGGGCGACGACCAAAGATATGAGGATAAAGGCGCCTAGGTATCACCTTCATCCAACAGCTTAGACTGTACATGACGCTTCCGACGGAAAATTATATACACATAGGAGGCGATGCTCTCGGTCAGGCCGGCCTCATGATGAGGCCCCCATCCATCTATTTCAACGTGGTTCTGATACGAGCAGACTATTTTTGATGCTTCTGTTGGATCATAATAGAGTGAAACTCTTCTCTCCAATCAAACATCCTATGCGGATTACAGCATACTCTGTTGGAGAGCGATAATGCTTCCTCCCTCATGCTTATGCATTACGCATATAGCCTTCATTACGAGGAGGTTTTCCAACTCAGCATACGTTCAACGACTCATCGCTGTATCCCCGTCGGAACAACGTGCCGATCCGAGTCGGACGTTGTTTCTTC
Organism: Perkinsus marinus ATCC 50983; assembly: GCF_000006405.1. NCBI lineage: Eukaryota > Perkinsozoa > Perkinsida > Perkinsidae > Perkinsus > Perkinsus marinus. The sequence continues at coordinate 130,901 of NW_003215522.1, forward strand.
TTCTTCTCCGAGTAGGCGTCGGATCATCCGACGCCTCATACAAGAGGCAGGCGAACGGTGGAGACTCGGTGGCGCCAATATGCCGACTACCATGGAAGCGCTCTCAGTGGTGGAAGGTATCAGATCCGTGTGCTAAAGAAGTAGTGCGTAAGAATGATAATCCTCATGAATCATCTTAGGACAATCTATTCAGCTTTGAGCCAGGCCTCGAGCGCTCCGGGAAGCTCATTAAAAAGGTCCTGACTAGCACCGGGAAAATGGATGAGGTCAAGTCCGATAAGCAAGCGAGCATTGACCAGAAGCATTCAGCTCTCGTATGAACCTCCAATGATATGTGGTGACCTCTCGCATGGCTAAAACGAGCAGAGGTCGATTGAACAGTGTGTGCTTGAGTAGATCTCCCACGTTTTCGACCCTCTGGAGTTGTTTGAAGCGATTCTCTCCATCGTGACAGCCAGTAGCTCTCAACAGACAATAGAACCCAGCGGTCACCAAACTGTCAGAATCGGGCTATTAGAAGCACATTCATCGAGGAGCACACCCTTGAGCTTAGCCCACTCCTCTAGTGTGAGACCGGCGTATTGCCCGCTCCAGACCGCCACGTTGGAATCCACCAGATTCTCTCTAAGAACGCTAAGAGGGCGCCTGATACAATGAGACCTCATTGGTAGCGATCAGGCCGAGACCATCTATTAAGGGAGGGGAATCTCGACAAGACATGTATAGATTGTTAACGGTGATGTTGTTGGACTTGCGGGAGCGGCTACGACAAGACTATGATGGATCTCAACTCATTGTGAGACATATATGTCGGACGTATGGATTGATGATGGAGCTTGGTCTTCGACTATATCAACAAGCGATGAAGGGGAGACCGCTTCAACAGATGCCGGAGAGAGTAAGCTAGATAGTAGTGAAGTTGAGGGGGGGGGGCGGTGCCTTCGGACGAGCGGCATCAAATGTCATATAAGAAAACGCGAGGGGAAAATGATAAATCTGCTACTGCCCAGCACAAGAGAGGACCAATACCCGAGGGGAACAACAAGTCCAGGATCAACGTATGAGACCTCTTACGTATAACGGTCAAAACTGGTTCGTCCTATCATCACTGTAGCATCACTCCTCTCCCTTCTTGTCATCTTCTTTATTCTCGATTACTTCTCCGGTCACGCCACGGTTCCGAGGACCCCTAGAGGGCCTCTCGGGAAGAGGGGCTGTAAGCTTCTCGTTGTCGAGTATCGCCACATCGAGGAAGTCTCCCGGCTGGAACTTCACTTCGGCTAATGTACGGCTATCAGGGAACGCTTCATGGCTGTTGAAAACCTGTTCGAAGGTCCCTTTCGCGCGCCATGAAACTCACACAACTTCATCCTCGATATTACCTCCCCGATCCTGGCCATCACAAAGCGGCCACTCCTATCCGGATAGATGAGCTTGAAGCTGAGCTTCTTCGTACGGCCACGCGACTCGGGCAGAATATCTTCAATCAAATCTGAGAGAGGTCATGAGGGACGTCGAAGAGGTTAGAGGACTGTACCAGAGATCTCCCTGAGGGAGGCATCTGGCCAGGTGTAGACCTGAAGCTCCTCGTCAACCGGCAGTTCTCCAAGTTTGGCAAAGTCGCTGTCATTGTGATGAGACCCCATACGATAGAAGACTCGAAGGAGGAAAGGACATGTCTGGGCTCTGAACGATTACAGACCGCTGCCTCACTGATTTGTCGGAGGAACTCCCCCACCTGTCGATGGCAATGCCTCTCCTACGCTGAGGGAGGCCTCTGGGGCCTCTAGGGTCGTTACCCGGAGGGGGCATCAGGGGTCTCCGGTAGTCTGACCTACGTATGAGGCAAACCGTATCAGCATGAGGCCCGCAAGCGACTTGTTGTAGTTCAGGTTTGGGCTCATAAGAAGCCCCCCAGAGCATACCTGCGACCTTCCTCATCATAGGGCCTAGACCTCCTCTCCAATGGACGGGACAAGTCGGTCTCTCCACGCTCAGCTCGACGAGACATGTCAAACAGAATCAGGAGACTACGACAAACAGATCTGCGGATTCCCTTTGAACCAACACAAGCTTCCACGAGTGGCCGAAACATGCAAGCATTCATGTAGCAGAACCTTCGTCTTCATTCTGATCGGCCCCTTCCTCGTGGCGTCTTTCCGACTCCACAAGGGCTTGTATGAGGCGTACCCAATGCATAGGTTCCAAGTCGGCGGGAAGAGCCTTGAGATCCTTCCCTATCGTGGTGAACACTTCTTTCATATCCGCCAACGGCCAGAGCCTACATCATTGGTCAGGGCCCATTCTCACCCGTTACCACGACTACTACTACTACTACTACTACTACTACTACTACTACTACTACTACTACTACTACTACTACTACTACTACTGCTACTACTACTACTACTACTACTACTACTACTAATACTACCTCCCGGCATACTTAGCCACAGGCCTACTCCGAGATAGTTCATCCGAAAAGCACATACGCAACACAGCATCAGCCAAGACCAAGTCTTCATAACCCAGGCCCTCCTCCTGTAGCCGAGGCCGTAGCAACAGCACGGTGTCGAAAATGTAATGGAAGGGCTCGGGATCAGCCGGCTTCACCCATCCTCTCGCCTAAGGGGGGATGCGATCAGTCATTCACTAGGGCGACCAGGGCTCGATTACCGCTAACAGGACGCCTTTGTTCTGCTTCTTAGGCATTTCCAACCAGGTGGGAGTTTCCCTTTCAACAGCAGCATTCTCCCCTGGTGGAAGCGTAGCCACTTCTCCCGGGGTCTCCTCAGCAGGGAGAGGGTCCGTAACCTGCTCGAGTGGTGGCTCGACCACAGACTCGACCGTCCATCCCATTTGAGCGAGAACAGCCAGCCGACCATAAGCGGTCGGGTCGTCCTCGCTATAGTCCTCCCCAGTGGTCATCGCTGGAGAAGCCATCAACCTCTCCTTCAACTTCAATTCATTCGGATAGCACAGTACAATCGGGAGACAGGGTCTGTGGAGTAGCGAGCTGGCCACTGCCAGTACGCCGTGCTGAGGATCGAGGGCATCAATAATGCCCCTTTGGGGGAGCCCTCAAGCGTTCTAGTCTCACCAGGTCAGTGGCGAAGATGACGAAGGCATCGCCGGCCTGAGCCGTCCGAATGGCGCCCTCGTACGGTAGAACTGTCGCCGCCCTATCAGAGTTCACACCGGCTTGGACACAACTGGCCCGTATTGATCGCGCTATGTGCTGGGCGGTCTCGAAATCCTCTACCGACAAACCAACAATGTGCCTAAAGCACCTCTGCACCCCTACAGCTGCGGTGATGCCCTCCCACTCCTTGCCGAGACGCGAAGCCTCTAGGGTCATCTTGACGAGAATCCGGGCCGTATCTTGGTCCTCGCCATCACCCATCAGTACGAAGGACTTGCTTTCCGGAATAAGTCCGATAATTTCTGCTAGTAGCCTCGCGTCAGCCCTGCAGGGCATGTCAAAATGGCATAAAAACAATGAGGGGCAGTGCCTACCGGCTGACCCTCTCCACATTATAAGGGGATGTAGGGTCGGCTAAGGCCCTTCCCCTATTGAATATTTCGTCGTATGAAACTCCTTCAAGCCTGGCCTGCATCCTATACCGATTCTTATCCAGACGGAATTGACACAATGGGCATCCTGATAACCCAACGTGTCATTATTATCCTCTACCACTCGTCTGTCCCCAAGCGACTGTGCTACTGTCAAGCGCATTTGTACCACCATCAAGACACTAGTAGGACCACTACTACCTCGCCTCTCGCACACATGTAGCTGAGGAGACATCCTGAACCTCCCATGGACGGGGCAACGAATAGTGACATCAGTAAGCAAACCGTGGTAACTGATAATAACCTCAATACTGAGCCCGTCAATACTAGCCTACTCCACTAGAGAGTAATCATATTTATTCCCATGTACAGCTATCATGTCCTTCACGACTTGTCTTAGTACTAGCTTCCTTTTTTGTCGTTTGTATTTTCCCTGTATCTTGACACCATGCAGCTCGTACCTAGTCGGAGGTAATCCGCGTCAAATCATCTCGGCAAGAACTCAACGCCCCAGGAGCGGACAGCAACTGTTCACTACCTCCTCTTAGCCTCCTTTACGGTGATACTGAAGTCCTTATTCCAATCATTGAAGGCGTCCTCAGGCTTCACAGGAGGCAGCCTGGTTAGATCTGATGACCTCACCCAGCGCCTTCCCGCTAGAGGCAGCAGGCCTACAAGCCCCGACATACCGCCGACCCCTCGTTGGCTTAGTGATGAAACATTGAAAGAACGTAACATGAACTCCACGTGGCCGGCAATAGAGTGGGAAGGTCCGAATAAGAGTAATATCAACCAGATAGTGTTAGCTGTTCAGCTCCCCCTCAATTTCAGACTAGCGCAAGCACAGCAATTGAACTGAAACTTCCAATGTTGTTCCACGATAGGAAGTACAGTAGGAGGCAAGACCATAGCAGTACTTTATCAGCATGAAGAGGATATGCATTCACCATCAAGAACGACAACAGAGCGGACGCCTCAATGGTCACTCGCATAAAAAACTAAGGTGATGCCTCCCGACTACTACGACAGAGTAGCCCTAAACAACGAAGTCCCAGCAGCGGCGAGAAAAAGCGAGAGACTATAATAGATAAATGCCGCTGGACAAAAGTCCAACGACCCCTTTTAGGGTCGTGCCACACTTTATCGTAAGCCAGTCTTGACACCCCACAACTGACAGAGCCTCTCGTGGTCATAGTAGAGATGCTAGAAATGCTACAGTACTGGCAACAAGTAAGGCTTAGTGCATCAGAGTATCAGCTACAAGAAAAAATAAGGGGGCTAAGTAAAAAGACTGAATCCTACTGTGACAGACTAGAACTTTTAGGCTTGCACAATTCAACCTTATCACAACTCTTCTCATCAACCTTCTCATTTAACGCCGTCTTCATCGGTTCAACCGTGCTAGTCTCCGAAGCCTTGTCAGTAGCGGCTTGAGTACTACTCCCAGTCGGGCTGGCAGGCATTGGCACCGCAGAACCTTGGACTCCGAGGAAACTCCAAACCATCGCGGCAGCTCCCTCGTAGGCAGCAGAGCCTCTCTCAAAGATGATGGCTCCGTCTCTCGTGACCAAGGGTCATGTCCAAGCCTGAACGTAATCCAAAGAGTAGCATTGGGATCAAACAGGAGCGTCCTCTCACCCTTAGCAGTGATAGTGAGGAGGTGGTCTCTCAAGCCAAGGACGGCTCTCACCAACCGACTGTCTAGATCGACACAGGTGGGGATCTCCGACAGTGTAGAGGATACAACCTGATCAGTGTGGAAGAGGGAGAATATGCACATGGTCAACTATACATGTTGGTAACAATATGGAAATTCTGAGGAGTCATTGATTCCTGTACACTTCTATCCAAATTTGTATAAAAAGTGAGGAAACTTCTAGACTGAGGAAAACGAACATATATTTCAACACTGTCATGAGGAGGACACATCCGCTAGTAGATTAATATCATATTTCGTATTATACTACATTACTACAACATATATTTCATAGGGATATGCCATGGCACTCACTTGATAAAGATCGTTAACCTTAGTGATGGCCACCTGCTTGGCGTTGATAAGCTCGTTCTTTTTCTCAGTAACAAAGTCGTCAACCTTATCTCTAACGTCTCTCTCCTTTTCCCAAAGGGAGTCTCTCATGCCTTGTACCGCCTCCATCGCAACCGCAGACTTCTGAGGAGAATAAACTGGATGATACATACCTCCCACTAGGGAACTCACCACAGCATAAGAGTGGCCTTTGTCAATAACGGCATCAATGATGGAGTCGACCTCGACAACGACAGGCATACCATAGGCGTCCGCTAGCCTCAGACTCGTATCAACGAGGGGAATCCTTTCCCTGGCAGCTTTCACAGGCAAGTTAGCTTGGCACCAAGATACGGAAGTGTTCACGACGGAGCTCAACATGCTGTGCAAAACAAGTCCTTAATTCTACCGGGGAACAGAATTATACACAAAGTCTAGCATGGTAGATTATACGAGTCACCAGTGAGACGTTCATCGACCTTAACCAGTCAAACAAACAAGAGAGGAACCCAGAACCCATAGTAAAATCATCTCCAAAGAACCGTGCTAGTATAAAAATTGTTGCGCTAGAGCGGAGGAGTGAAGTCCGTTGTCCCATTGCGTCGTCTATGACTTCATACTAGGTGGCGTGAATTCACCGAGGAGTGGTAGGCTACTCTGATTGAAGCATCGGCCAGCGTTTTAATGCGAACTCCTATTACCTTGCACTACTCTTCCCGCTCTAATTTCCTAGGGTGTCACCGAAATCATTAGCTTGCAAAACATTTCTTCACGACGATTTACGGTGAGAAATAAACTCCGCAGAAGAGTCAGTTTGTGACGTTTGCGGTAGTCAAGACGGCAACACAGCGGCCATCACCTATGCGATGATTGCTGGGAGAAATCCCGACAGACCAAAGCAGCCGAGCTGAATGGCGAACGCACAGCGAAGAATTCATCTCGGGAGATGGAGGATTGGGAGGACTCATCCACTGACGGCGACCAGTACTGTGAGGAGGGGGGAGGAGACGAACGAAAATTAATACGAATACGAAACGGAAGAGCCTGAAGACGATGATGCAGAGGAAGACAGCATGTTCGGTGATTTCGCCCATCGGTCAGCGATGGCATTGGAGGTCGGGCGGGCTGCTCAGGACCAGGAGGAGCTGTGCCTCAACAAGGAGCTTCCGAACGCCTTGAACAACACTGGGGTCAACAGAGATGTCCACACCCCGTGCGAGTCCTATTGATCTTATTTATTAATCATGTATCATACTTATAATATTCCATAGTTGTAGTCCTAGAGTTAGCTTCATCCCAACTGCTTTCATACTGTCCCAACTGCCTGAGTCTGAAGTTGTTCAGTCACTGTTCTAGATGATAATTTTGCCTAGAACAACTGCCACGTGGATTATTATTAAAGTTTACTATCAAGTGTACTTTACCCATGTTGTTCACCCGCTAAAATTCATTCATGTTGTTGGAGTCGGTAGAAACACACTAAAAGTTACCACAGACGTAAGGCAAACTTGAAGCTTTCCCTTACGTCCTGATTCACATCGAAATCGGCGGAACAGAACACATCCTCCCACAGTGCAGACCCTGAGGATAATAAGAGACCATAAGGGTAATTGATATGATGAACACAACAAGAGCTTATCAGCCTGTGATTCCTCGGCAAGAGACCCGCTCCAATTTCGTCAATATCATCATTGAGCAACAGCAGCTTAGAAGTAGTTCTCGACGTAGGGAAGAGCCTCCAAGACATGGACCTTGGTCTCACCACTGCGGCCGACCTTCACAATCTTGCCGGACTTGGGCATGCCGGGGGTCTCACGCTTAGTGATGACCTTCTCGCCCTTGACCTTAGCGTCATGCTTGAGGGCATCGTTAGCCTTGACGCGGTTGAGGAAGGCCTCGTTACAGCGAGACTTGCGGACGTGCTCAATACGGACATGAAGACGCTTGCGGAGCTGACGGTTGCCGACGACCTTGGTCACCTAAATGAAAACACTATAGGCAACAGGCAAGCGAAAGTAGACGACGGATTGTCTCAATGGTGTATTACCTCAACACCGACAGCCTTCTGAGTGACGTTGAAGACGACACCAGTACGGCCGTGGTAAAACTGGTAGGGCATACCCCTCTGGATGGAGGCATCGGCAACAATGTCAACGAAGTCACCACGCTTGAAGGGGGTCAAGTAGCGGGTAAGGTTGGGAAGACCCTTCTCCCTGAAGCCCTTGGAGAACTTATCGCGGGTACGCGCTCTAAGACCGAAGGAGTGGGGCATGGTTTAAGGCTGAGACTCCACTGATATAGACCGCGCCGTGGGATTTTCTACCATCATATCGATCAACTGATCGATTTAAGCTAGCTCTGCGCAGGATCGACCTCGGGAAGGATTACAACAAGACTTGGCGCTTTTCGTAAAGCAACGTTCAAATATCTCTTAGGGGGTTAAACTGCAACGCTTCTTCTGTGAGGATATAATTCCTGTGTAATGCTAGAGTGACACCTTGCTGGGTTGTGGCAACAGTGGGCGCCCTGAGGCGGCAACACTCGTGGCGGCAACTTCAGTGGAACTTCCTCGGTGTTGTTGTAACGTTAGATAGTAGTCTTAGAATGGCTACAGAAGCTTTCTACGAGGTCATTGTCGCTAGGACTGAATGAATCGTCTTTCCAATGCAGCGTGGATAACTCCAGCTCAGTAGTATATCGCTGATGTTAGTGCCGGTAATAATGGGCCTGTAACTCAGGAGGCCTTCCTTAAGGAAGGAGCACGTCCTTATAACTTCGGAAGGCCTTCTTTAAGGTGCCCCTTAAGGAGCAGTTACAGGCCCAATGTACAGTCAAATTGACCATGGGTGGCTGTAGAATGCGGAAGTTGGTTGCTGATGGTCTCTAGCGTAGTGTCTTGAGAACTCAGAACAAAGGGGCTGGCGGAATAGTCGCTATTAAAATGATGAAGGGAAAGTCCCAAAGTAGTTACCGCCTACGACGATGCTTTGCTGCTAGGCACTACTCGTAGGATGGGTGTATTGCCTTGGGGGAGGTTAGGTCTCGCCGACAACATCATCGCATGGTGAGGATGAGGGAACACCTATACCGATGTAGGAGGGTATAGGTGGATCTGTACCCATCGTCCAGGGGCAACGAAAACGCTTCCCTAGAGGTGCAGGCTGGACTGTGCATATATAAGATCATCATGGCTGGATGGTTACTGCCCCCTAGACCGATCTTAGATTGGCTTGAGAGGTCAGGCAGGCCTTTAGAGGTCCTTAAGAACCCTTCCTAGGACTCACCAGTAGACCCGTGGTCCACAGGCTGTGGGCGACGACTGGTTTAATGGCGGAACTGTACACTGGTACTACTACCTTGGGATGGTAAGGGGAGCTACCTAGGATGCCAGGGTGATCGCTCTTTCTTGGCTCTTCTGAGAGCGATGAGACCTATATATTTGCATGCTCATCGGTCCCTAACCGTGGTGGATGTCTGTCCTGGTCGGCGCGATGTAAGAGGCAGATATGGCCGGAGGTTGCAAATAGGGTACTGCTTTCTCCCGTGTGATCAGTGGCCACTACCTTACTCCGTAATACGGAGCCTGGATGGATAGATGGGGATGTCACTAGACCAGTCCGGTGTGCCCCTTGGGAAAGGCGGCTATACCCCAGTATTCGACCACTCCTCCTCGGTGGCCCTTATGGGTAGGAATACACTTCCCAACAGTGCGCAGTCGGGGTCGTCAGGGTTCTTTCGGGACGGAGGATGTTCTACATCTGCATAAAATGGAGTTCCCATACATGATGTGATGCTATGTTACCATAGGTGGTCTCTTGACAGACTCAGTGTTGAGTTTACTAGTACGGAGGGGACGTGGTATTAGACTTGCTTATGCTGGAGGAATGTGCGGCAGTAGATGAGAAGCCATTACAGGGGATGGTTGATGAGCTGTGGGGGGAGCTCAATAAGCCCGAGGGGGTCCGTGAGGTGAGGCCAGGGAGTGCTCATGTCTATAGACCAAACTGGGTTTTAGTTTACGATACTGCCAGTGGTGAACGACTACCTCATAGGAGGTGTTGATGAGACTGACAGAGGGCTGCTGTGTTCTGAAGGCCATGTGGCTGTGTCCATGAAGACCCTTGTTCCTCTCCATCGGTGAGGGGTATGCCGGTCCACATGGCGTCCTATGGGGCTCCGTCCTATAGGTACTGCCGCGGAGGACTGATGAGCGATGATGCCAAGATGAGGTTACCCTATGCTGCCATAGCAGCTCTCACATTCCCTGATTGTTCCGATGCTTGGTCCTGCCTTGCACCGGCGTGCACAGACGCTGACAGAACTCAGCTGGTAGCGTGCAATAGACGGTCCCTCCTGTTAGAGTACTATCCTTTCCAGTTGCTATCAGTCACCCGATTGAGCCTGCTAGCCCACCCTAAGGCCGGAGGGGACGCCTGGAGTTTCAGGGAGTCTGTCCTCCATACCATGCCTGTAGAGCGCTGGGATATTCCCTCGGAAGTCGACCTCATCGAAGCTGTGGTAAGGTCAAGGGTGCTTCTTACCTGCTTGTTGAGGGCCCGCCTTCGTCAGGCTCTGAAGCACGCTTTTGCCTATTATCCTTGGTCCCACTTCGGGTGGCTCATCCAGCAGCTTCCTCCCCGAGAGTACCCCCAAATAGAGAGTTTCCTGGGCCGCATGCTCCGCCAGACCCCTCGGCACAGTGCACCAGGGCACTACACAGCAGAGTAGGACTTCCTATGGACCTCATACTGTCGTCGTATTTAGAGCCCCTCAGATATTTCTCACTGTTGTGTGGGCTTGATGGTCTGCCCTTGGTAAGGAGGGTATGGTCGATGATGGTAGATGAGCACATACGTGAGCACGAGGTAACCGACTCGGTCACGACTCTGTTGGTATGGAAGTGTCCTGTCCTCTCAGGGAGCGGCAGAGGCCTGTTGTTCGGTGGTCCTTTGGGTGGCGAAGACCTCGAGTGACACGAATCTTGGCAGTGCGCTAAGAGAGAAGATGCTTTCAATTGGGCACTTGGACGAGGCCCCAGCTAGAGTGTTTCGGGATGCTTTAGAGACACTGGCTTCTCTGTAGTGATACTCGTTTCTGGTCACGATGTTGTGTTGCTGCTTCAACTTCTTCTTCTTCTTCTGGGGCGCGCGCTTTTGTCGGCGCATTTACCGTGGGCGTTCTCTGTTGTTCCTCTGGAAGATGTGCTCCCTAGGAGTGTCGAGGGACCTTGCCAAGCAGTACTGGAGGAAAGGACGGTAGATATTGGTGCTCTGTTTCACCCTCCACTTCATCATAATAACAAAGGGGCATGCACTGAGCCCATGAACACAGTGCGATCGGAGCCGCATCGAGCGAGTAAGGGGGTTCCGGCTGGTCTACAGGAAGAAGTAGTGCCTTCCTAGCCATTGTGGAACGTACTGAGAAGCCTTGACACGGGGGTATCTGAGTAGCACTGCCTCAGGCCTGAGCACATGACTCGACCTTCCAGCTGTTATGTAAAATCTGTGCTGTGAGTGCAGAGAGAGATTCTATAGAGAAGTGCTGGCTCGGTTGGGTTGTGGCAATTCACTGTAGTGTGGGGTCGCGTGCCGTGTGTGACAGGTATTGCTCGAGTGTATTGTGGCCATGGCGATACAGCACTCCATCATGCAGGGCGGAGGAAGGGGGGTGGGGATTGCGGTCATTGGGGAAGTCCACTTTCTCAGAGGCCTACCTTTCCTCTGCCATTTCTCCCCAAGGGCTTCATGAGTTGCCGGTTGGGCATGTGCCACTCTCGCCATGTTGTGTTGGTGATGACTCGTGTATATTACGGCCTCCTGTAGATTATTCATCACTTTGTATGAGGCTGACTATACTACTAGCGGCTGTATCGGCCCACTGCTCCCGATCGAGGCTTCGGCCTACACAGGAGAGTGTCAGCAGTTTCCTACAGCGTTTACTCAACAGTACGATCGAAGACCTGCCTGCAGCGAAGGTTGACTGTCATCGCGATGGTAACACAATAGGGGAGCAGGTAGTAGTAGTAGTAGTAGTAGTAGTAGTAGTAGTAGTAGTAGCAATAGTAGTAGTAGTGATAGTAGTGAGAGTAGTAATAGTAGTAATAGTAGTGTGCCAGTCAGAAGTATGGGCCGACAGCACAGCTCCTCCCATAGGTCCTTGCCATGCTTGGAAAGAACTCAGCTGAGCTGAGTGGGCCGGTATCGTCGGGGAGTTGGGGCTCTCTAGACGTGCGCAGCATAGCTATGATGGACCCTAGGAGAAGGCAGGCGACACTGGCCGGCATCACTCAGGAAGCTATTGATAGAGCTCGATGGGTACGTGGCCTCTTCCTCTCTGTCGTGCCCCTTCACTGGGTCTATACTGGTCAGGCTTACTCTGCTGCTGGCCTAGCTTCGTTATCGCTGTCCAATCCCGAGGTTCACCGGCTACTATCGTCGGAGCATGGCGTCTTCGATCACCCCGAAAGTATCCCTCCTCTGGGTCTGCTAGGCGCGGGCGATGTTACTCATCCGGAGAAGCTCTGCCCTATGGTGTGCGGCCCGGACGTTAGTGTTGGTCCTGGGGTAGGCTTGCTCGTTATCGTGGGGGGGGCTTACTCCATGCTGTAGGTGGTCGAGTCGAGATGCTTCACCAACAGACTGCTTCACTTGGCACTCTCGGGGACTAGGGTGAACGGGACCGATCGAGTGGGGGAAATTGACACCTTCTGTGGTGACACTGGGCTGGTGCTGGGAGTCGGCTCCCATCTCCTTGTCGTTGACCAGACACCTACTGTGAGGTCCCAACCCAAAGCCTATATGTGGCGGGATCGACTAGCGTGGTAACTGAGGGTGGCGAGCCGTCACCTATTCCTGACGGTCATGATGGGACCTTCCCTAAGGCTGCATTCCTAGACCCCAAGTGATGCCCCTGTGGGCCAGCGAGCTTGGACTGCGTGTCGTAGGTACCTACCTTGCACGTCGAGGTCGTGTAAGGCCACCTGCCATGTATCGCCACAGTCTGGTGCATGCGTGCCACGAGCGATGGAGGGCAGTGACGGGTGAGAACTACCGAGTTTATTGCGGCATCCTACGGCCTGCCTTGAGACCTTCTGTTGCTTTCCTGATGTATTGGAGTATATGTTGACTATCTTCAGCTGAGCTCAGCAGTTTCCTCACTAACTATCGAGGCTAATACAGGACTCGTGGTAGAAGTGTACAGAAACCAATAATAAATTCTCAAAATTTCATTGGAATTTTCGTATTTTCATATTCGCCTCGCACTGCGTTGAGATGTTCACAAGCTGGTCGTTGTTGTTGAAGGTACGGTCTCCTCCTTGAGTTCTGCAGCACCTGCAATTCTCAGAGTCAGTGTAGTGAGGCCTTGCAGTCGACTCCGGTAGGCTCGTGAGTTGTTGTCCAGGGGTGAACGATGCTGTCAGGCCCTGCCAGTGAAATACTCATCGAAGTGCGATTGGAGTTTGGATAGTTGTTCGTCCCTTTGCCGAGCGGCGCTCAAGCACCACCCGATGTACTGGGTTCTCCCCAATACAGTCTGGGATGTTTGTAGGGAGTGCTCTCGGCCCCGGCCGGCCCTCCACCTCCCATAGCAGATACTGGCTACCACACGGCAGTGCTCAACTCCCAACCCTGCTGCCTCTCTGGGGAAGCACTAGAGCGGGCAGGCTTGTTTGGGCGGCTGGAGACGGACCGGGAAGAGGTAGCCTCGCAGTAATGACATCACCCAACTTACCCTCAGCTGACCCCTCTACTCTGTGAGAACGTTGCTGCTGCAGTGGGTGAGGACCGGGCTGCGTTCCGGCCCTGCAACGCGCCGTACATCAGCGAGGAGTGGGTCGCTATGGGCTGTTGCTTGTCGTCATTGCTGTTCTGGCAGCACGGTGCACCTGTTCCCACCAGCGCCTGGCCAGGAGATGGAGGCTCTGATGAAGCTGTATACGGGGATGGGGCGTCGGGGGTAGGAAGCCGATTCGACCCCATAGGACTCTGTCGAACCCTTGGGCCCAGCTCGGCGACGGACAGCGTATCGGCAGAAGTACAGCGGGTAGCTGTGAGTGGCACAGAGAATATAGAGTTGGTCGTTCACATTTGGAACGCCCGCAACGTGGAGTGTTGGCGAGCTGTGCTGGTGAGAGGCGAGCGCTAGTTGTTCCTATGGTACTTGCCTGGTGGCCTCGCTCAGCTCCATCGTCCATCAGTTGGGGAGGGGGACGGGTCGGGGAAGGTCTTGGAGTAGGGCTCTGGCAGTGAGGAGGGATGATATGGATGTGTTCTATTCAGTGGAGTGCAGACCCCAGGCTATGAGTCCAAGGGGCTCGAACTGATGCTGGCTTGTGATGAGGAGCTGTATGGGGAAGTGAGCCCTGGTCTGGTAGGGGACGTGCTGTAGCAAGTCGTGGTGTGTAGGGGCCCAAGGTGCTTGGCAACGATGGAGGACTGAGCATGGAAGGCCGCATCACAGCAAGTAGGTGTGTGATAGTCCCTGGGAGTAGTAGGGCCTCTGGAAGGTTCTGCTAGTCATCCCGAGTCGAGGTCTGGGGTACACTCCAACTGGAGGCTGTACACCATAGACGCTACCGTCCCCAGTGCTGATGCTGTCAGTGCTGCCCTGGGCGGCGATAAGGAGCCCTATAGGCTCATGCTGTGCCTTGGACCTTCCCAGAGGTACAGTCAAGAAGAGGGAGTAGGATGGTCTCAGGGCTGGGCTCAGGTACATGCTATCTACGATGGACGTGGCAGAGTCGGGGCTACCCGCGGTGGCTGTGGGCGTCTTCGAGGTTGACCTCCTAGGAAGGAACGTTGATCGTAGTGGTAGTAGTAGTAGGCCTGTAAGCGAATGAGGCGTGAAGTTGCCGCCGGGAAATGCCGCTGAGAAGACCGTCATGAATGTGACGGATTTATTCATCATGACAATCGTCACCACTGGGACTATGTCCCATGTCGAAAGGGTGTGCCTTAAAGAGCTTCTGTTGCGTTCCCTTCGGTTAAGGAACGTTGTTGCAGTCTCCTGGTAGTAGCCTGTTTAGCTCGATGGTCTCCACTGGGAAGGTCTACTCCCCGAACTCGCAGGAGCTGTTCGAGGTTGGGGACAGTGATCCTGATAGTGGGGTGGCCTTCTACCCTCCAAGCGACGATACGTAGGCCTTTGGTCGGCACTGTCAGCCCTGGAGTCTGGTGACTGGTCAGGTACCTGTTCCTTGATGTCCTGCATGAAGAGGTAGAGAAGATGAGTGATGCGGGCAGTGGGCCGGGGAGGGCATGTATCCTGGAAGTCGGCCCTGGGAGTGGGGTGAGCTGGTCCCACCACTGCTGCGGTGATCTGCTGGGATGGACAGGTCCTGTCGGCCTATCTGGTTCGAGCTATGGAGTCTGTCGGAGTAACAGCCCACTCAGTAGCGATTGACGTGAATCGACGAGCCTGCGAGGCTACGCTGAGAACAGCAAAAGTTGTCGGTGTGGAGGCGAAGGTCCGCACAGGCCCTCTTGTGTGCCCTTGGATCCCTGTTTAGGTCCATGTGGTGCTTGGGGACTTCAATCAGAGCCCTCGATGGCTGCGGTACCGACCGGACATCATCATCTGCAACCCTCCATATGTCAGTGCTCCCCCTTGCCGGCACTGATATAGCCCTGCTCGGCTCAGGTTCCGTCACCACCTGAGGAGTGCCGGTCGAAGGGGATCGAGGCTAGCTGGGCAGGTGGAGTTAAAGGCCGCGAAGTGATCGATCGAATGGTGGGCTTGGGTGCTTTGGGCGTCTTGTAGTAGTCTGGGCAGCAGGTCCCTGTCTTTGCTCGTCTGCTCCAGCATAGTGAGGAGTCGATCCGGCCGGTGCTGTACTTCCTCTTGGAGAAGCAGAATAGGCCTAGTGAAGTGTGTCTATTGTTTGAGGAACTTGGCTGTGTGGGACAGTGTGTTGGAGAACGGCAGGTCCGTGGCGAGCTGCTTTACGTTTACAAATTTCACTACCGGCACTCTGCCGATGTTTAGACTAGTGCTAGCGTCGTGCGTCTTGTTGTCAATCTCGGGGGGTTCCAGATAGGGGATCGCTGATGGACTCAGTAGAGGTGGGACGACTCGATCATCGCAGTCTATGAGACGTGTCACTGATGTCATCACCACCAGTGTCACCAGCAGCATCATCAACAACAGAGAACAGTCGACGTGGATCGGGGAGCAGCAAAGGGGGGATGGAAAGACGCCGATCGGGGAGTCTCCGTCCCTCTTCAAGTGAATGGCGAAGTCATATTAGCACTGAGCATATCCTTAATGACACGTACGTGGATTCGTCTTTGGAGATGCCCACATGGGTATTCTGTTGGTCATCAGTTACAAAGAGCTTGGCCGCGACTCGGACCCTAACGAGGATGGCACGGAGGGTCCTGACATGATCCTCCGAATGTTCAAGGTGAGTGCCCTGATCGCAGGTTGTTGGCAGGGTAGTGTTTTCAGGCTAGTTGTGTGTACATAGCGAGAGAAGTGGCAGCGGGGTTCACCGTGGTCTTGAATCCATCCCATACGCTTATCCTGGGATCTGACTCGGCCTTCACTCGCCCAAAGCCGGTGCTGTGGATCAGCAAGGAGGCTCAACGGACATCAAAACTGAGTCCAGGCCGTGGTGTGCGGGTTGATCCTCCTAGAGGGCCTCATAAGGGTATCAATAAGCATGCTGTTGATAAGATTGCTGGCCTTGGGGATATAGAACTGGTGAGCTTACCATCTTGCATCGCTCCGTCGTCCTCTCATTCCGTATCCTGGGGTTATTGGCGCTGATGGTCGTGGCCAGGTTGCAAAATTCATCACAACATTTTTCGGCAAGGCCTCGGAATATATATGCTCAGCAGCTCTCAAGAAACAGTCAGTGGATATCGACTTTCATCCAGTGGGCCGGCTGACCATAGGTGAGGCCGTCACCGTCGATGGGAACAGTGATTTCCTGTTTCCATAGACTCCACTACGGCTTCCCTCGCTTTTGAGGCTATTGAACACGACTATGCCAACGTGGCCCTCCAAGAGACATCTGATCCCCTTGTGGAAAAGTAGGTGGGGGCGCATCATTCCAGCTGATGACGATCCGAAATATTGGACTCGAATTTGCATCGGCTTCGGTGGTGAACAGCGAGGATCTTGCTCCCCTCCAAGGTATAGGTTGGCTGAGTCGCCTTCCCGCCGACGTGGCATTGATATCAAAAGTCTCCATAAGGAGGACTTTACCATACGGCATTTGATGAGGGAGAAGACGCGCCGTCTGGCCCGCAAGCTGAAGGACCGAGAGTCTCCCCGAAACCAGAAGCCCAGCCTGTCAGTGCAGGGCTCAGCTCCTGCCAGGATCGATGAAAAGACGTTGGGCACTTTAGGTGGGGAGCCTTCGAACCTCGAGTCCATACAGTGTTATGCGTAGTTGTTGGTCGTGGCCAGCTTCCGAAGGCCATGCGATCGCTACTGCTTCGTGATATAACCCGTGAGGAAACGCCGAAGGCTCCTACGGGAGTTGTCGACATGCCTCCACTACTGGACATTTTTTCGAGGACACCGGCTGCCTCGTAAGAACTCATCATAGTATCTTGCGAATGTTGTGTGACCACCTCCGAGACGAAATTATAATGTGCCCTATGCAGGTTGAAGGACAGTTTGGTCCGCCCCTCCCTGGTGGCCGAGATTGGTTCCTATCATGCCCCTCCGTGGGCCACTCTGCTCGAGATGGATACTCGTCCAAGGAAGATCGGTTTGACGTGAGCCACTATGCATGTTGTGCGATAGGAGTATCTTTCCAGGTGGGCCTGGCATAAGGCTGATGCCTGGCGAGCAATGGAGAGGCAGTTGACTATGAATGAGAGGTTGCAGCGCAGACTCTGGAACAACTTGGTCCCCCCGCCCCTACCAGCACAGCTGGAGGAAGCCTCTCGGTCGGTGCGGCCAGTCGCCTCCGGCTCCCGTTTCGAGAAAACGCTGCGAAGATGGCTGGTGGATGGGCCTGTGTTTAACAACATCCTCACCAGGTGGGACATTCGTTCTCTTTCGACGAGGACGATTCTGTTGTTAGATACAACTACTACGCGGGAAGTTGTTCGAGGAGCTCAGGAATTGCCCTGGACAACCTCTGTCCCATCGAGGGCGAGGTCCTCACGCGATTGAAGGCCGAGATGGACTGCAAGATGCATTTATGGCCGGATGTCGATTACAACACTCGTATGCACCAGATAGAGGAGGAGGTGAGTCCCTTTCCGTCACTTGGCTTTATTATTATGTCATCGTAAGGTCATCAACACCTACATCACAGCTCTGAGGAAGGGCATTGTGGACTACAACCTGCGTTACATCTTCCAGAGGAGGCGCCTTAACATACCTTTCACACCATCGCCGATGGCACCTCCATTTGGGGTCAATGCCTTCTTGGTGAGAATCTTTTCTGGCTCGTCGCTGAGTATTCCCTTGCCTGTAGGTGGGCGACATCAAGACCTTTGGAGGGCCTCCGACGGATAGTTGGCGACAGCTTGTTGCGCAGTCTCGAGCCTCCTTGAACGACGGCAAGTTCGCCGCCCCAACGTTCCTTTGCACTCGGCTGACTCAGCAGTGGTCGGAAGGGCACTACGGCGAAGTGAGTACCTTTGACGATGAGAATCCTCGGGAGTACCTTTGAGTGCCTCAGATGAGCCTGTTCGGTCTTGGAGAGCAGAGGGACCTGGTGGACATTGAAAGAGCCCAGTTCATACAACTGCAGTAGCTCAGCCTCTGTTCGATCTCACTCGTCGTCATGCTACTGTTGCTGAGGTATCTCGAGACCAAGGTCAAGTGCATTACAGAAGAATGGCACGCTAAGGCCATGGAGCTCGTGAAGCAAGAGCCGACTCTCCTTGCGGTCTCGGGAGTGGCTCAGTCGCCCGACGGAGTGACATCACTACCACCTTCAGGGGAAGCCACGACGGGTGAGTCGTCGAGATGGCTTTGTCGGTGGCTATGACCTAGTGTAGGTGTTAACGCTAGGAGCAATACAACGACAGTCCCGGCAACTGCCACTATCGATGGAGTTGTATGGCCGAGTTGCAATCCTGATCGGCTGCTAGAAGCGTCGACTCACCTCATGAGCCTCATGGTAGGACCTCAATCGAAAATATCCTACTCCCCTTACCTTGTGGTGGCAGATAAGGTCAGTGGTCGAGCGAAGCTGCGCCGAGTTCCTCGCCTACTTCGAAGGCTTCTGCCCTCGTGGCACCACCCCATTGACGTGAGTGCCCAACCAGCTCACTCGGAGCGTTTTAAAAATAGTTCGATGACGCCGATTTGACCATGGCCCGCTCTAGGTATCCTGAGGTCGCACACCTCCCTCACAAAACAGCCGACGAACCCCGGGCACTACTACTGAACATGCTGGTCGTTGACGGTAGCGAGGTCAGATTGAAACATGCCGGGGACTACTGTCACGTGAGAGGGTCTTCTAGTGGAGACGATTCGCAATGTTACCGGCTGTAGGAGCGCTTGACGAGGCTGTACAAAGATGTCGTTATCGCCTTGAACGAAATGAAGGGCCCTGCATCGACCCTAGAAGCGGCGGCAGAGGAGTCATCTCAGCATCGCACTATGCTATACGAGGTGAGCACAGCGTGAGTTGCAGAAGAATCGTGGAAGCTGTATCCTGTCTAGGTCACTTCCAGCGAGAGTCATATAGCTTCCCTGCTCAAGAGGCTGGAAGATGTCGTGACGTCGTGCCTTGAGGCGGCGGGGACAGTCTCGGACATGTAGGTTGCCATGGAATTCATAGATCACATTAGCCTGTGGTTCGCGCGATGCAGGTACGAACCGCATCTTAGTTTGCTCACAGAGGTCGGCCGAGCCAAAGAGATGGCTTTGCGGATAGCACAGATACCGGACCTGTCATCGAAGGAAAAGCAACCAGGCTCCACGGTGAAGGCCGAATCCATAATAGAGTAAGTTGACAGCAGTACGCTGGCGGTTTGCGACGATGTGCTCAGATATATACGGAAAATGCGAGAAGCTCAACGCAGTGTGGAGGACAACTGTCGCTCGTTACTCCGGACTGCTATGATGGCTACGGATTGTTCGGAGGTGAGCCAAGCTTCATCTGGTCCGTGCTATGATCCTGCTCTAGGTCAATGAACATCTCTGCAAGCAGGCGTCTGAGTGCGTCACTATTGTCACTGCAGCCCTCAACGATCGCGTGAGAGAGCGCAGTCGGAAGTTCACTGCAAATGTCGCGGAACTCGAGGAGCGATTCAAGGAGGTCCCGGAGTCGGAACAGGCCTTGATAGACATCGAAAAGGACTTGGACGACTTCTTCGATAGAGGGCAGGAAGCCTACGAGGACGAGTATGGAGAGATTCGACGATGGCTCGACGTCCTGTATGAATGCGACTTTGCCGTCCCGCCCGATACTTTAACGGCGGTTCACGAGTCTGGTATTCGACTGGCGACTATAACCGAGCTTGTCTCGGATCGCGTCGAGGAGATCGAGTTCTGCAGGGACGATATAGAGCAGGCGCTCGGGGGACGACGGGACAAGGCCATCGTGGAACTGGAGACGTTCAAGACGGTTATCCAACGCTTTGCCGAGCATGGGGATGTCAATGCAGCAGATCAGAACTGTGAACGTATCGCCAATTTGAAGCAAAAGATGGCTGACTACAGTAGCCTACGAGAGGAAATCAACTCTCTAGAAGCCTTGCTGAAGATGGAAGTAACTGAGTTTGGCATTTTGGAGGAGTGCCAGGCTGAGCTTGAGGTCTACGATAAGCTGTGGAGTCTAGTCAGTGAATACGGTACGAAGGAGCATATGTGGTATAAGCGAGGTATGTTCCAACTTGATGCTGAAACTGTGGAGTCGGACGTTATGAGCTTGTGGAGAAGTGCCTACAAGTTGCAGGCGACGTTTGAGCAGGACGGCAGGACAGCTCCTATGAAGGTGAGGCTCAGCGGTTGATGAAGACGCTGTCTTGATGAATCGCTCGGTGTTTTCAGGCTGCGGCGTTTGTGAAGAGCAACTTGGATGGAGTGAAGAAGCATCTACCTTTGATACAAGCTCTGTGCAATCCGGGTCTGCGAGACCGGCATTGGGCGGAGATATCCTCAGCAATTGGCTTCACAATAGCTAGAGATAAGACAACTACTCTGCAGAAGATGCTCGATATGGACATAGTCGCCTACGCAAAAGAGCTGACCGACATCAGTGACAGGGCTTCTCAGGAGTACCAAATTGAGCGCTCCCTTGAGAGCCAACAGACCGAATGGCAACCAGTGACTTGCGACTTCAAGCCATGGAAGGAGACGGGCACGTTCATCCTCTCTGGTGGTACTGTCGACGAGGTCCAGGGGTTGATCGACGACCACATTATCAAGACCCAGACTATGAAAGGTAGCCCTTCAGCGCAGCCTTTTGCTAATGGCATCGCTGAGTGGGAAGAGTTCTTGATGAAAGCAACTAGTGTGATCGAGGTGTGGATCAAAGTCCAAGGGGTTTGGCTTTACTTGGAACCTATCTTTGGCTCTGAGGACATCATGCGACAGATCCCCAGTGAGGGCGCCTTGTTCAAGGATGTCGACACTCGTTGGAGAAAAATAATGGAGAAGTCGAGAGAGTCTCCAGCAGCATTAGATGTGTTCAAGCAGGAGGGCATGCTGGCTGCCCTGGAGAAGTCTCAAGAACAGTTGGAAAGGGTCCAAAAGGGCCTCAATGACTATCTCGAAGCCAAGCGGTTGAAGTTCCCCAGGTTCTTTTTCTTGTCCAACGATGAACTGCTGGAAATCTTGTCAGAGACGAAGGTCCCGGTCAGAGTACAGCCTCATTTACGCAAGGCTTTCGAAGGTATTCAATCTCTGGAGTTCCAAGAGGACAAGAAGATTACTGCTATGCTCTCCGTGGAGAAGGAGCGGATCGGTCTTACTCGCGTGGTTGATCCCGTGCTGGCCCGCGGTAACGTGGAGGAGTGGTTGGTCCAGTTGGAATCGATGATGCTCGAGACCATCCGTGCGGTCATCTTCGACTCTATAGCGGACTACCCGACGAAGTCCTATGCTGAGTGGCTGGCGTTGTGGCCGGGGCAGGTGGTCATCGCAGTCGGTAACATCTTCTGGACCTCCGAGGTCATGGAGGCCCTCAGCTCAGGAGGCAATGCTGGTCTTGGGAAATACTATCAGAAGATGGACGGTTTGTTGCAGGACATAGTCGCCTTGGTGCGAGGTGACATTCCTCCTCTTGTGCGTTGCACGCTGGAGGCTCTTGTGGTCATTTTCGTGCATAACAAGGACACTGTCCAGGAGCTGCACGACAAGGGACTCTCCTCGGTGGATGACTTCGATTGGCTGGTGCAGCTGCGGTATTTCGTAGAGAAGAACGCTGATAAGAAGGGCGACGTTGATGATATCTTCGTGCGAATATCCAACTCTCACCTTGGTTACGGCTATGAAGCCCTGGGCAACTCGTCTCGACTAATCATCACGCCCCTCACCGACAGGTGTTATCGAACCCTTTGCGGGGCGCTCCATCTTCAATACGGTGGAGCCCCTGAGGGACCTGCTGGTACCGGCAAGACCGAGACTGTGAAGGATCTGGCCAAGGCGCTGGCCAGAATGTGTGTGGTCTTCAATTGTTCTGATGGTCTCGACTACATCGCCATGGGGAAGTTCTTCAAAGGGCTCGCAGCCACCGGTGGTTGGTGCTGCTTCGACGAGTTTAATCGCATAGACCTCGAAGTGCTCTCAGTTGTAGCTCAGCAGATCCTCACCATACAAACTGCTATCAAAGCTCGGCTCACTGAATTCGAATTCGAGGGTTGCATCCTTCCCATCAAGTGGACCTGCAACAGCTTCATCACCATGAACCCTGGCTATGCTGGTCGATCAGATCTGCCGGACAACCTTAAAGCACTCTTCCGTACTGTGGCTATGATGGTTCCCGACTATGCGATGATTGCTGAGATCAAGCTCTACTCCTTCGGCTTCGAAGACTCTCGGAGCTTGGCTCGGAAAATCGTGACGACCTACAAGCTGTGTTCTGAGCAGCTCTCTTCACAGAGTCACTATGACTACGGTATGCGTGCTGTATTCTCGGTGCTGGTCGCAGCAGGTAATCTTAAGCGCAAATACGGTACCGAGTCTGAGTCCGTTCTCATGCTTCGAGCAATCAACGATGTGAATCTTGCCAAGTTCCTGGCCTTCGACGTGCCCCTGTTCCGTGGGATCACTTCCGACTTGTTCCCCGGAGTGGTACTGCCTCAGCCTGATTATACTGCTCTCATAAGCAAACTCAGGATGCACTTTGAGAAAAACAATCTCGAATGGATCGACTATCTTGTCGATAAGATTATACAGTTTTATGAATGCCACATAGTGCGTCATTCAGTGATGCTCGTGGGGCTCCCGTTCAGCGGTAAGACTACGGCTCTCAACATCCTCCAGGCAGCCCTCACCGACCTGGCCGAGAGCGGTGAGATGCACAAGGGCCAGATCGTTCACCAGGCTAGGCTCAATCCCAAGTCGATTCCAGCCGGCTGCCTATACGGCGACTTTGATGAAGTGTCTCATGAGTGGACCGATGGTATCGTGGCAGTGTTGTTCAGGAACTTCGCCAAGAACCAGACGGACGAGCGCAAATGGCTTGTGTTTGACGGTCCAGTCGATGCTGTATGGATCGAGAATATGAACACTGTTATGGACGAGAACAAGAAGCTGTGTCTGAACTCGGGAGAGATCATAGCAATGAGCTCTAACATGAGGACGATCTTTGAACCCATGGATGTCGAAGTGGCTTCTCCTGCTACTATCTCCCGGAACGGTATGGTCTTCTTCGAACCGCATATTCTGGGCTACGAACACCTCGTGAAGAAGTCCTTCAAAGAGGACCTTCCTCCAACATTCAAGAGCGAGCAAATCGAGGAAGCAGATGGGATGCAGAAATGGCTGTTGCCTCCGCTCCTTCGTACGCTTAAGCTCGAATGTTCCGAGGTTAGCCCCACGCAGGAACAGAACTGCGTACAGTCTTATCTGGTGAGTGTCACGAGGGTCATAAGAAATTGAGTGGAACTTTCAGAAACTCTTCTCTACGTTGCTGAAGCCTCTGAGTGACGAGAAAGAGTATGAAGGCCAAGTAGACTCGACACTGACCAACATCATCGACTGCCTCACGGTCTTCTCTATTATTTGGAGTCTCGGCGCTTCATGTAAGATGACCTCGCCAATGAGCTGCTCAGACCTTCGCACTGCGGGGACTCATTAGGACTGTTTGAATTCGTTTCTTGATGCCCATAGGTACGACAGAGAGTCGCAAGATATTCGACGCCGCACTACGAGGATTACTCACAAATGAGGTTGAGAACACCGAACATTTCAAGAGGATCGAACCATCTCTGCCAGAGCGTGGCTCTGTATATGATTATTTCTTCGATATCCAGCAATGCAAATGGCTGCCTTGGGCCGACACGGTTACAGCCGAACAACAGTTCCCAGCGGGAGCATCTCCTGAGAGCATCATTGTGCGCACGCTGGATAATATAAGATACTCTTTTATAGCCAATCACTGTATTGATAACAAGATTCCCCTGCTATTCTGTGGTCCCACGGGGACAGGCAAAACGGCGTACATGCAGGGAGCGATCCTTTCTAGAGATAAGGCGACTACGGTGCCGATCTTCCTCGGTTTCTCGGCCCAGACGCAATGTGCCCAGACGCAGGACCAGATCGACGTCAAGCTTGATCGACGGCGGAAAGATACCTACGGCCCACCGACTGGAAAGCTCTGTGTTGTGATGATCGACGATCTCAACATGCCAGCTAAGGAAGCATACGGAGCTCAGCCTCCTATAGAGATTCTCAGACAGCTTATCGACCAAGGAGGGTGGTTCGACCGGAAGGACAGTACTCATCCCTTCAGGAACATCATTGACACGCTGGTTGTGACTGCGATGGGCCCACCTGGAGGTGGCCGAACTTTTATCACCCCGCGTATGACCCAGCTGATGCTGCTCACAGGGTTTGCCCTGCTCGATGATGACAATATGGCGCGAATCTTCACTACCATACTCGACTGGAGGTTTCAGTCTCAGAATTATCCTGCTGAAGTGAAGGGCCTCTCAGAAAAGCTGGTCAGCGCGACCCTGCAGGTCTACAAGGCAGTTGCCAGCGAGCTCCTCCCGACGCCTCTCAAGGTGCATTATACATTCAACCTCCGAGATTTCGCTAAAGTCATGTTCGGAGTTCTGCTTCTACCCAAGGATCAATGCGATGGGAGCAATCGTCACGTCCGCCTGTGGGTCCACGAGGTCTTCCGAGTATTCGGTGATAGGCTCGTGGACGATAAAGACAGAGTTTGGCTACTTGAGCAGATGAGGGAAGTGACGAGAAGTCATCTTGGCGTAGGCTTCGACGAGGTTATGAAGCATCTCGACTCCAACAACGACGACAAGGTGGACACGTTGGACGAAGTCAGGCTCCTCTTCTTTGGTGACCTGATGTCTGCTCCTGCAGCACCTAAGCGCCCTTACAGTGAATGTCCCGATTTTGACCAACTTGCCAAGCAAGTGACAAGCCACCTTGAGCAGTATAACCTGATAAGCACTTCCCCTCTCAATCTTGTGCTATTCCTCTATTGTATTGAGCATCTGTCTAGAGTAGCCAGAGTGCTGAAGCAACCCGGAGGTCACTCGTTGATGGTGGGTGTAGGAGGCTCTGGTAGGCAGAGTGTCACGAAGCTAGCAGCCTTTATGGCTGACTACACTATTTTCCAAATTGAGATCGCCAAGGGCTATGACAAACTAGCGTGGCGCGACGACTTGAAGAAGTTATTGATGGGCGCTGGAGGGCGGGCTGATCCCATGGTATTCCTCTTCACGGACACACAGATCAAAGACGAGAGCTTCGTCGAGGATATCAACAACATGCTCAATACAGGCGAGGTTCCCAACCTCTTTGCTCCCGATGAGAAGATGCAGTGCTGCGAGGCCGTCCGGAACTACGCCAAGACTGAGGGGAAGGCGACTGATGGGACGCCCACGTCACTGTTCGCTTACTTCTTGGAGCGAGTGCGAGCCTTGTTGCATATAGTTCTATGCTTCTCGCCTATTGGTAACGGCTGGCGGTCCCGACTGCGTCAATTCCCTAGTCTAGTCAACTGTACCACCATTGATTGGTTCAGCGAATGGCCCTCGGATGCTCTTCTATCTGTCGCGGAGCAGTTCCTAGAGTCCGTCCCGATGGCTGACGCTACTCGAACTTCGTGTGTCGAGATGTGCCAGCTGTTCCACGTGGAGAGCACTAAGTTGGCGACGAGATTCAAGCTGGAGCTTCGACGACACTATTACGCCACTCCGACCAGCTATCTGGAGCTTATCAATACGTTCAAGACGCTGCTGGATGAGAAGCGAGGAGAGGTCAGTGCCAAGAGGGAGCGCTATCTCGTTGGTCTGGAGAAGCTCGCTAACACTGAGCAGTCCGTAGCGGGCATGCAGAAGGAGCTTACTGATCTACAGCCTCAGTTGGTCGCTAAGAACAAGGAGGTTGAGGAAATGATGGTGGTTGTTAACGCCGAGTCCGACAAGACGAATGCGGTGAAGGAAGTGGTTTCAGGCGAGGAAGCTATAGCCTCACAGGCCGCTGACAGGGCCAATGCTATCAAGACGGATTGTGAGAAGGAACTAGGCGAAGCGATGCCGGAGCTCAACCAAGCTTTAGGAGCACTCGACACTCTGACAGGGAAGGACATTGCAGAGATCAAGGCCATGACCAACCCGCCTGAGCCGGTACGCTTGGTCCTCACTGCTGTATGCATTATGAAGGGCATTGGCGCTGTGAGGGTCCAAGATAAAGACACCGGCAGAAAGGTGGACGACTACTGGCCTAACGCGAAGAAGATGGTCAGCGAGATGGGATTCCTACAGAGCTTGAAGGACTACGATAAGGACAACATACCTCCTGCTGTCATCAACAAAATCAAAGACTACACTGTGAAGGACGACTTCCAACCAAGTAGAGTGGCTAAGGTCTCAAAGGCTGCCTATGGCATCTGTTGCTGGGTTCGAGCCATGGAGACTTACGATAGAGTCGCCAAAGTCGTCGCACCCAAGAGAGAGGCTCTCGCTGCTGCCGAGGCTGAGTACGCCACGGTGATGGCTGGACTGAAGGAAAAGCAGGCCGAGTTACAAGTGGTTCTCGATAAGCTGCAAGCTCTCAATGACAAGCTCAATGCACTAGAAACGGAGCAGACCAACCTAAAGAATCAGGTGGAAGACTGCAGTCGAAAACTAGAGAGGGCTGAGCAACTGATCACATCCCTTGGTGGTGAGAAGACTCGCTGGACAGCGATGGCTGAGCAGCTTGGTTACGACTATGAGAATCTCACTGGTGACGTCATTTTGGCGTCTGGTGTAATCGCCTACCTCGGTGCCTTCACTCCGGAGTTCCGTCGGGATGCAGTGACTGCCTGGAGCTCTATCAGCCAGACCAAACAGATCCCTGGATCGGCCCAATTCGCTCTGGAGAAGTGCCTTGGTGAGCCTGTGAAGATTCGGAGTTGGACTATCGCGGGCCTCCCCAACGACGCCTTCAGTATCGAGAATGGTATCATCGTGGACAAGGCCCGGCGTTGGCCGCTATGTATCGATCCGCAGGGTCAGGCAAACAAGTGGATAAAGAACACAGAGAAGGACCATAACCTGGTCACGTGTAAATTCACTGATGGAGACTACTTACGAAGACTCGAGGGCTGTAAGAGGCTTCATCCTTGTACCTCTTGTCACTCGTCTTTCCCTAGGCATACAGTTTGGGTACCCTTTCTTGATCGAGAACGTGTTAGAGGATATGGACCCTGCCATCGAGCCGCTGCTGCTTAAACAGACCTTTACGAAGGGTGGCATGACCATGATGAAGCTGGGCGATGCCACGATCGAGTACAATAAGAAATTCAGGTGGGCTTGCAAGGAAGTGTGAAAACCTTAGGGGGCATCTTGTGTGCAGATTGTACTTGACATCAAAGCTTCGGAATCCGCATTACCTCCCCGAGGTGTCGGTGAAGGTCACTTTGCTGAACTTCATGATCACCCCAGTTGGACTGGAGGACCAACTGCTCAATCTGGTCAGGCTCTAGGAGCCCATATGCATCGTATAATGTTCACTCGCATTTCCAGGTCGTCTCGATGGAGAAGCCCGACTTAGCCGCAGAGAAGGCAAGGGTGATTTTAGAGGGTGCGGAGAACAAGAAACAGTTGGAGGAAATCGAGGATAAAATACTCAAGGTGGGAAAAGGGAGGCTTTGACGGAAGGCGTGGAGAGGCTCTCGCTGTGGTCTCCAGGTCTTGAGTAGCAGTCAGGGGAATATTCTAGAGGACGAAACTGCGATCAAAGTCCTGAGTGCCTCCAAGGTGAGGCGCTCTCAAGTGACGGTTACGGGGATGCTTGCTTGGGGCAGGTGCTCTCCAATGAAATTGCAGAGAAGCAGAGCGAAGCGGAGCAGACTGAGATCCGGATCGACAAAGCCAGAAACTGCTATGTGCCTGTCGCTGAACAAGTAGCTTTCATTAACGCTTAGGAATCACTCAATGCAAGCTAAACTGGTCGCCAGCTTTTGAGTGCCCTTTCTAGACCTGCCTATGGTTATGGTACTCTCTTAGGCGTCCATCCTTTTCTTCTGCATAGCTGACCTCGCGCAGATCGACCCTATGTATCAGTACAGCCTCCCGTTCTTCGTTTCTCTCTATGTGAGTCCCCCCCCGCTGGTACTGCGGTGGCTAGTCATTCGTGAGTATGCAGGAGATGTGCATCCGCAAGGCGCCAGAGGCCCACCATCTCCCGGACCGGATCGATATTCTCAACAGCTTCTTTATGAGGAGTCTATACAACAACATATGCCGCTCCCTCTTCGAGAAGCACAAGCTGCTCATGTCTTTCCAAGTCGGTCGTCCCATTGTGGCGAGTAGTACTTCTCCTACTTTCAGCTGTGTTGCTCACTGAAGGAGGCCCGAGATGAGCTGCCGATGCGAGACTATAGGTTCTTATTGACAGGTGGGGTCAGCATGGAGGACCCTCCACCGAAGGCCGCACAGTAGGGCGCTAGGCAGGGGCCTGCTCTTTCCTATGCATCTCAACTCAGGTGGATACCTGATCGATGCTGGGGTGAGCTTTTCAAGATGAGTCGTCTTGGAGATCCCTACACGAATGTTTTGGAGGACTTCGCGATGGAACAGGATCTGTAGCAGCCCTTGAGTCTTTCGGACGTCCGACCTCGTTCGTGTTCACGGTCATAGGTGGAAGTCGGCCTACGACCATGGCGATCCACTAGGCCGAGTTCTGGAGCTGGGGGACTCCTTAAGTGCCATCAAGGGCTTCTCGGAGTTCCAGCTGCTGATGGTTAGACATCTTTCCTGAGGAGACTGCTTCAATGTGGATATGGCAGGTCTTGAGATGCCTCCGACCAGATAAGCTCGTGCCGGCGATCATGGGATTCGTGTCTAGCAATCTTGGTATGTCCGGTCTCTGCCTACTGACCGTCTAGGCTCATTTCAGGAGAAGTGTTCATCAGCCCGCCTCCATTCGATCTAGCCAGCAGCTATGCTGATTCGTCCAATGTGACGCCCCTCATCTTCGTAATGTCAACGGTATCGAATCGTAAGCCGCATGGGCATCCATCAGGTCCTCTCGCCGGGATCTGATCCCTTTGCGGCCCTCTCCAAATTCGCCTCGGATCAGAATAAGGAATTCAGATCTATATCTCTGGGCCAAGGCCAGGTGAGGCTCTCCCTCCACCCTGCATTTCCCCATTGTTGCCACTGTTAGGGCCCTCGTGCCGAGCAGATGATCGACGCCGGGATGCGAGATGGTGAGCATGGCTGCTAGGGACAGGTCTGACCCGCGGATGCTCAGGCTCATGGGTGGTGCTGCAAAACTGCCATCTCTGTACGTCGTGGATGCCCAAGCTTGAGAGGAAGCTCGAGACCATGGACCCTAAGCACAGCCATCAGGATTACAGGTATTCTGAGGAGCTCCGCTCCGCTGATTCTCGATTTTTTAATGCAATTTCCGCTTTGTAGATTGTGGCTGACGAGTTATCCCAGCCCTCAATTCCCAGTGGCGATCCTCCAGAATGGTGTGAAGATGACCAACGAGCCGCCCAAGGGGTTGCGGTCCAACCTCATGGGCTCCTTCCTCACCGATCCAATCTGTGACACGGAATTTTTCGAAGAGAGATGTATGGTTGCTTCCCGAGATGCCCGACGATAGCCGTGGTGACAGGTGTGAAACCGTGGCATTTCAAGAAGCTGCTTTACTCGCTCTGCTTCTTCCACGCTGTCTTGCAAGAACGCCGTCTCTTCGGTCCGCTCGGTTGGAATATACCATATGAGTTCACCGATTCGGACATGCGTATATCGGTAGGCTAGACGGTGACTGAGAAAGAGGTGTTTGCCACCATCTCGTCAGGTGCTGCAGCTGCAGATGTTCATCAACGAGTACGCATCGGGTGAGGTGCCCTTCAAGGCTCTGAATTATCTCACTGGTAGCCTCGCTGCAGTCTATCATCTGTGATTGTCGATTTTAGGTGAATGCAACTATGGTGGGCGAGTGACGGACGATAAGGACCGTCGACTCATCATGACCCTTCTTGCCGACTACTTCACAGAGAAGGTCTTCGATGACGAGTGAGCCGCCACGCTATCAAACTTGGATGTATGCAATATAGATACTCCTACACCCCAGAGTGTCCCCAGTATCGGCCTCCAGATGGCAATGGTAGCTACGAAGACTGTAAGGCTTTTTGAATTCCCTCATGACCATCATCGTTGATATTTTCAGTCCTGGAAACCATAAAAGGCTTGCCGCCTATCACTGACCCACGAGTCTTCGGCTTCCACCCCAATGCCAACTTAACCAAAGAACAGAATGAGGCATTCGATTTGATGAAAGCTGCTCTACTCATGGTGACCTCGACAACAGTGTATCATGTCTCTTTCATATGATACTGTAGGGCTCGCAAAGTGGCGGCGGAGCCAGTGGAGATGGTATGAGCCCTGAGGAAGTGGTCGGCTCGATCAGCGCGGACATTCTTCAGCGGATGCCGATGCCGTGGAAGGTGAAGGTCTGTTCTGGATGGTCGAGCAAGGTCACCATTTAAGGTTGAAGAGGTCCAGGAGTCCTTCCCTATGACGTACACTGAGAGCATGAATACTGTATTGGCACAAGAGCTCACGAGGTGAAATGACGGTTGTTGATACGGGGCGGATGGTGGTCGCAGATACAATGGTCTGATTGAAGTAATCCGCGACTCATTGGCAGACATACAGAAGGCAGTGAAAGGGCTTATATTGATGTCACCACAATTAGAGGCAGCGTTCCACTCGATCAACGACGGCCGTAGGGAATCTTCCCGAGTTTGTCTGTCTCGAATCTTCGCTGTGCGCAGGGACGCCCGAGATGTGGATGGCGAAGTCATATCCATCATTGAAGCCACTTGGCAGCTACGTGAATGATCTCATTGAAAGGTCGAATCCTTCAAGTTACTATCTTCTATTACTGTTGGTTCAGACTACGGAACTTCCAGTCGTGGGTCGACGGTGGCAAGACCCCACACTTGTTTTGGTTTTCTGGCTTCTTTTTCACACAAGCCTTCACAACCGGAGCGTTACAAAACTATGCGAGAAAGCAAGACGTTCTTCCGCTGGTATCTTCTATGAATGCTGTCGGGCAGGTATACAACGCCAATCGATACAGTTGACTTCGACTTCGAGGTTGTCAGTGGTACCCCTGAAAAGGCCCCTGAGGATGGTGTGTATATGTAAGGCATCTTGAGTTTGGGAAGGCCAGGAGGACGTTGTGTTTCCAGACACGGTCTTTTCATCGAAGGCTGCAAATGGTCAGAAAGTGATTGGACACTTACCGAGAGCGATCCGAAAGTGAGATTCTGATGCGTGATAGTACACAGGTGTGATTCCTGTGTAGGTTTTGTTCGTCGAAGCACCGAGGTTATGGTTGAAACCGATGGTGGGATCGGATATGAACCTAGACTACCCACACTATAACTGCCCATTGTAGGGTATAATGATGGGGGCAACTGGTCTACTGCATTGAATTGCAGGTATAAAATTAGCAGCAGAAGGGGTGTACTCGCCACTACTGGCCACAGTAAGGGCCGCAAACACTTTCAGTATGATGGTTTTCCTGCTAGGTACGAACTTCGTCATGTACATGCGGCTGCCGAGCAACACTCCTCAAGAGCATTGGATCAAACGAGGAGTCGCAATGTTAACTCAGCTTGACAGCTGATACCCAGCATGCTCGTACCTCTGTTGTAGTTGTGCTCATGTTCACAGTATTTGTGTTGGAAGTGGTCGAGATTGGTGCTCAAAGCCCACCGTAAGCGCTGCGAACAGCTCGAGCTGCAGTTCGTTCTTGTATAAAATTTTGTAATGGGGAACGTTAAGTGACTGGCATTCAGGGCAAAGGAAGACATGGAAGGTGTAACATCTCACATGGGCGCCCGGCAATCACATGCTTGAATGACCACTCGACCCCGTTCCAACGACTCTAGAGCATTACATGCATGCATGTGAACTGTACCTTGTCACAAAGATATCTAAACTCTCACGATGATCAGATCATCATTCCGATGCGAACGAAATTATTTGGAGTTGTCTATGCATAGCCCGCAAACGACTAGCAATCCTAGTCTGACATTTACCTCCCTCCG
Organism: Perkinsus marinus ATCC 50983; assembly: GCF_000006405.1. NCBI lineage: Eukaryota > Perkinsozoa > Perkinsida > Perkinsidae > Perkinsus > Perkinsus marinus. The sequence continues at coordinate 163,174 of NW_003215522.1, forward strand.
CACACACGTGACCATCGTAACACTCCCAGGACTGATCTACAGACTTCCCTCCCCCCCACTAGAAGGCAACGCCATCAATAGTCTCTTTGCAGTAGCATTGCAATGGTAAAATATGATACAATACATCTTATACAATATGGGAGAATAATGCTATGAAGTCGATGGTCAGCTCCCGGCCTGCACCCTCGCTGTGGACGTTGATGCCTTGGTGGTAGCGCCTTCAGCCTTCCCTTCTCCTGCGAGTCTCGCTGCAAGTTCATGGCTAGTCCTCCGTTTCTTCTTTTTCTCCTTCTTGGACTTTTTACTCTTCCGGCTGGTAGCACCCGATCGGGCCTTGCTCTGCGGTGACGTTCCTCCTGTCAATGGTACCGACCGAACAGGCTTGAACACGCTCATATCCGGGGCGCTGTACGTGCTGTAATCAGAGAGCTCAGCGGGGTCTATCTCGCCATCAGCGGACTCCTTCTCAGCTAAGGCCACAGACATAGGTCGACAACCCCAACTCCAGTCTCTGAGTACCCATTCGGGCCGCCAGTCGGCCAAGTTGGTGTCATCGTTGGTCTCCAATACCACCACATTCCGGTCCTTGGTGAGGCCAATGTTGAGCTTTTGGCTTTGACCATCGGAGGAAGTCTCCGCTCGAACATACTCTGACCTCCCAACAACAGCGCCATCACGCTGATCAAGACGACTATATCTAACCGCACTCGCTGAGCAATTCCCACAAGCATCTACGGGCGGACCTTTAAGCCGTTGCAAGCTCTCTTTCAGGCCCCTAAGGACAAACCGTCCCCTAGAAGTACCACCAGCAGCTACACCGCTACTGGTGTCGGCCCCCCGAGCAGTGCTGGGTAGAGGCTTTCGCGAGGACAACCCTCCACCAAACTTAGTACTAGTGATGGTCGCTTGGGGTGGGGGTAGTGGGGGCATCGAGGGACTGGCTTCTGGCACCAGTCGGGCTGTAAGGCTAGAAGTAGCACCAACCGAATTTCCTTCATAAAGTTTGAGAACCAGTGCAATTTGACAAAGTATTCTGAAGGCTGTAGGGTCCGCAATAAGCGGGCAAACGTAGCCGTAGAGCTTGAGGTGCTGGAGAGACCAACACTCGTGAGCGTCACGTCGTGAACGGAAAACTAAATAGCCACACTTCGCCGGAACCACCGAACCACCAATGCCAGAGGCTCTGATGACCACAGCCTTCTGGAGGGCGACACGCGCCCGCGAATGATGAGGAATTGCCTCCCTAGCAGCACGCAGGAAGGTCTCATCCGAAGAAACCAAGTCGGGCAATCGCAATACACATATAATCCGACAGTCAACATCGTTGGGCCACGTCTCGTGCCAAGACCCATCCAAAGTAGAGCCATGGGACACCGTCGGAGGAGGTACCATTGCCTGGCCCCGAGCATTGGCAACAGCTCGCGGGGCGAACTCCCGCTTCAACAAAATGTGTTCCTCGAAGGTTGGCTCGTCCCACCGGACCCTCGATAGCCATGCCGGTTCACGTAGAGGGCGACCATCAGAGACGTACTTCCGGGGACAGTCGCAATTGAGCTCCAATACATTGCCCTTCTCAGCAGTAGCCCGGGGGTCTGGCCTTACAGCTTTGCCAAACTCAACCATAGGCTTCACCTTGAGAGGAGGCACGATGGACTGAGTCTTGGCATCACGCGGGAGACCATCTATAGACTCGTCGACCGGACCAGGACCGCTGGTGGCCCCTCGGGGTCGAGGGCGACTATCTTCGCGGCGCCGTCGATGGAGTTGATCACTAACTTCACGGCTACGACTCTCGTCCTGTTTACTGCCCACTCGAGGGCTGCTGTTCACGTAGTGTAGTGATGCCGTACCGTTAGAGGGGTCACGAGAGGAACGGACGTCGTAGTAAGACCCACCACTAGGTAGACGGTCAGAGCGGTCGTCTCGACGCCTGCAAGGGAGACAACTACACAAGGGAGGGATAATGCCATGCCTCACCTAGGCTTATGATCATCATAATTTCGCCTTCGATAATCCCCATCGTCTCGTCTCCTACGGTCAACATTCTCCTCCCGCCTTCGATGGTCCTCATTGCCTTGCCGTCGGTGTCTATCGTCGAAGTAAGATGAGTACCCCCTAGAGGGAGAGGACCCCCTGTTGTCCCTCGAGCCATACCGATGAGAGCTACTACTCCCACCGTCCCGATAGTAATGCTGACCACCGATAGCAATGAGCACGACAGACGTGTACCAAGCCTACCTCTTCCGTCGAGCTCCGACGACGACTCACTGCAACATCACGACTTCGAGACCTCCGCCGCGGAGCATGCCGCCGCGTCGAGGGACGAGGCACGACGTCATCAGACGCCGACCGTCGGGGAGCCGTGCTCTCAGTGGTGCTGCCACTACCGGCAGGGGATCTCGACCGGGACTGAGTGGACGAACCCATTGGGATGAGAGGGCCTGTGAGAGGCTGACCGATGGGCTCGCTTGTCAAAACGAAACAAACAGTATGTCAACTGTTACGGGAAAGGCGTTTGAGAAGTATAGTGCAATATAATGAGGGGGAACGGTGATGACGGACACAAACATGACAGGACTCAACTTGGGAGGAGACATCCTCGTCCCAAAGGGCAGCAGGTTGATAACAGAGCATCGCCGCCCACCTTCGGCACCACCTCGGCAGTAGCAGCGGGATCCAGCAGTGACGACGTAGTAGTAGCAGAGGAGGAAGAGAGGGAGCTGAAGCGGGATAGGTCATAGCGGCAAGCCTGGGGGAAAGGTATCGATGAAGGATAGCAGTAACTAAGGACCAGAGGCCTGAATAGTGGGGAGGGGAGGGTTCAACGATATAATCTTGTTGCCGAGCAGGAGCAGCAGCAGCAGCAGCAGCAGCAGGGCAATGCCCATACGATAGGCTTCTCAACTTAGAGGCCGATGACAGGAGGCGAATATTGAGCCCAAAGAGAATATTCATATGGGACCTAGTTATAAGCAAAAATGACCTCCTGGCAAACCTTTCAAACCCTGGCCTCCTCACTGGCGATGGGGTTGGTTGGCCCTAGGGGGTGCACATACTTCACCCTCGTCATTAACCGTCTCCTCCTGGATAGGGGTAGGAGGCTGACTCGTACTCTGCCGTTTTATCATGCCAGAGGGCCCAGAAGACGGCCACGATGCGCCCCATGCGGCCAAGCCGGCCAAGTCGCCCTCCAGACCTACTGCTGCCGCTGAGACCGGTAGAGGCCCACCCATTGGCATGAACGGTGACGTCATCGGAGGCGGGGCCACCGCCGCCCCATAGGACCGCGAAGGGGGCGCTGAAGGGACCTGACCAGCTGCTCCCGCTGCAGCTTGCATCTGCAGAAACTGTACAAGAGGGTTCGGGGTCTGGCCGAAGTTCATGTCTCGATGGAGATACAGTGGGCTCGCAGGAGTATCCGGTATCCAGTCGGGCCTCCTCGCGGGGGGCATCGCAGGGCTTGGGCTAGGGTGGGCAGACTCGGGCACCTTGGGCTCAAGAGTCGGGGCCTGAGGGGTTGGGGGAACCTCCTTATTCACTGCAGCGGAGAGTAACTGTGCCAGTTGGCCCAATGCTAGGTGTGTATCATCTGCTAGGCCTTCGAAGCCTGGTGGAGGGGCAACGGTAGCATCAACCGGAGACCCCACTGCTGGCGAGAAGCTCTTCTGATCCACGGGGAGGTCGGCTGAGGAGCTGTTTGAAGTCACTGCCGTTTGACGCTGTCCATCAAGTGAGGATCTCACGCTGGTACCTGCGCCAAAACGTCGGGGAGGGGGGAGCGAAAATAACAACAGTATTACCTCGGGCCCCATTTGTGGAGTTCCGATTGGGAGGATAGGGGGGCCCTTCAGCTGTCCAGAAATCGTTAGAGGGCCCTCCATAGGATCGACGGTTATCATTACCGTCGTACTGAGGGAACCTCCTCGAGGACGAGTCTGATTGACGCTGCTCCCAATGAGTCGCGCCAGAGGGTCTGTAGTAGGAGTCAGCTACTTGGTCATAGCTCTTATTCCTAGACATTCGGAGTGAACCAAGAAGGGCGGTTGGGGGTAACCTACGTGGCCATGGTGCGCCCGACTGGGCGTCTCTGTTGTTCAGTTCGGAAGCCTCTCGTCGTATCCTGAGGCTGCTCAGCCTGACGATGAGGAGGATTGACGCGATCGTCAAGGACCTAGCAAGGGGCGATAGAGCGCGTGAGCATATGCTTGGCATCACTACTTTCAGCACATGAGGAAGTTTGTTGCGCTCATCCACTGATGGATTTGGGAAGGCGACGAACTGGATGTGGTCGCCTATCTTGAGGGCCCCTCTCCAATCGATGAGATAAAAGCGGTGCCCGACCATGTCCTGCTGACGTATGGACCCGCCTGAACGAGGGATGATGTACCTCCCGAGTGTAAGCCCGATACTGTTACTACCATGGGGATGCTGCTGTAGATCCTCTAATACAGTGAGTTCCCACAGGAGGGTGCCACACTGCCTTATGATGGTTCCGGTCATCTGCTTCTTCCGCTGACCCATAGAGCTCCAATTCCGCACATCTTCGGGGTGAGGGGGCTCTGGGAAAGCCTTATAGTAGTAGTCCATCACGTTGTATATGGTGACCTCCTTGGGATCTTGTGGTAGGGTAAGATCACTGCACTTGGGGAATCCCAAGGTAGACTGGATGTCCACGTAAATGGAATGCCAGTATTTGAGTACGTTAAAATAAAGAGTATCGTCCGTGACGCCCTCCCAGGTCTCTCGTAGAGCCAGCTCAGACGCTTTCTTACAGCTGGGACAGAACATAGGGATGCTCTTAGGCGTCAGCTGTTTCCACTTCCTCCTGCACAGTGGGTTCACACAGACTAAATACCTCGGGATAAAACTGGCCTCCCCCAAAGGGTCATCACGTGGATCCACCCCCGATTTGGGCTCGTCTGACGATGTAAACGTCATATCGCTAGCTTTACTTGCCATTGGCAGCATCAAAAAAGCCTGACAGTTGACTCTGAAGAAGAAGTCGAGTTGTGGGGTCACAGACCAATGTCAGTAGCGCGCGCCATGCTGATCGATTTGACTGACGGGGGTGAATAACGCTGATGAACTCAGTGGAATTTTACTCTTTCCTAGTCATCAATCTGTGTGGTCTCGAGGCGGCTCTGTAAAGCAGATATACGCTAACTCCCCTATACTCGATGACACTGATTGTCTCCAACTACTGCCCGAGGTGGAGTCCATGGTCATCCCTACCACCCTTCCTTCAGCCCGCTATGTCGAGTCTCGTTCATCTACAGGGGCCTCCCGGAGGTCTCGTCGAACGGTACTGCTTTGAATGCAGTTGAAGGGGAGGGTTTCTTTACACTATATGGCGCCAGTGTTCGAGGAATATATGCGTTCGCTTTCCTCAGCTGAGCTTGAGAGTTTCCTCGCTGATCATAGGGCTTCACACATGCATAGGTAGACATGTACAGATATTCATGGGAATTTTCTCAGAATTTTTACATGATCAGCTGGTTGATCATGTGCATATTTTTTTCATACTATGTGACACAATAGTCAAGTTTTCATATGAGCTTATTACTCCCCGAACTACCCCGTGTCTGAGTAGTAATAGTGGAGTGGAAACAACCAACCAAACACACTTGCAGTAGCCGTCCCTCGTACATGCGCAGGTCTGACTCCTCCGTGCACAGTATCGCCGAATGCCCCTTTTCCCAGAGTCTTTCGGCGTTGGCGTGTCTGGTGCCTCAGCCGCTGGTGAGACTAAGCCAGATGGAGGTTGCCTCAGCTGATCCACTGTAGGGCCCATTAGTATTACCTATGAAGTCTCGATATCAACAATGGCTCTTTCTATTCACGAGGGGGAGAGTCTTCTTTCCAGAATGCCCTCCATGGTTGCCAGGTTGAACATTGGAGTTTCACTCTAGTGATATGAAAAACACTATAGGGAAAAACATATTTCACGACTACTACAGGCAGCGAATATCGCGTTTTCACCCTTTTCTACGCCACCTCACGTAAAACGGGTGAAACGCCATAGCAGTATAGTTGTACTTTGGGACGGTGCACATTATCGATGATGTTAAAGCCCTACATGTTGATGTATAATTTTGATTGTTGTTTTCAATTCTCCAATGACTGTGTTGTTGGAAGTCTCTTCAATTCAGTACTGTCGTCTGTTCTCTTTGGTTACTACTAGGCCCCCCTATGGCATCATTCGCCTCGCGAAGGCTCCAGAAGGAGAGGGCTGAGTGGCGGAAAGACCATCCTTTTGGGTTCTCTGCAAAGCCCATGGCTAACCCTGATGGCAAGGGTAGTGGTGGTGGAGGAGATGACGGAGGTGTGGTATGCACATCCTTATCATTATGTAGGCCAGAACCTTTTTCGCTGGATTTGTGGTATCCCTGGTAGAGCCGGGACACCTTGGGAGGGAGCGACGTAAGTGAATAACAGGGGGAAACTGTATTAGGTTTATGATGTTCCTATAGAGAACTCAATGCCAGTCGGGAAAGGAGTGAACTAGTTTCAACTGAGTGATAGGCACTATATGCACAGCATGTATAGCCTCCGAAGTAGTGAAGAGAGCAGCATCATCGGTTGGGTCAGAGATTGCCAACTGATCAAAGCTCCACCCACTCGCCTGTCATCTTCACTACTCACCTTTTCCAACTTAGCAGTGACACTAGACTTACTCTCAGTTTCTCAAAGTAGACCACGATATACAGAGAATATGCTGCAGCGAAGTATCACTGGTTCAAAGATATTTTACAGATTATGCGCGGTGCGGCGCAGCAGTCGAAAAGCAATACACTTTTTTCTCAAACTTCCATTGAGATGATTGTCGTTGAGATCCATTGATCAGATATAAATTAACGATGGACTTCTCGGAGGACTACCCTGGCAAGCCGCCTAAGTGCAAATTCGTGTTCGTGAATGGGAAGGTCTTGTTTCATCCCAACATCTACCCGTCTGGAACAGTGTGCCTGAGGTGAGCCAAGGGGGAGGGGATAGGCACATGGTCAACTACATGTGTTGGTAGTGACAATATGAAATTTCTGAGGAAAGTCTTGTTATTCCAAGTCGTGTGTGAAATTCTATAACTAGGTGAGGAAAGCGAACGTATTCACCAACACTGAAGTTTATATCGTTTTGCATATCTCTGTTACTGTTGCTCAGTATACTCAACGAGGATGAGGACTGGAAGCCTTCGATAACTATCAAACAGATCTTGTTGGGCATCCAAGACCTCTTGGATAACCCTAACTCGGCTAGTCCTGCCCAGGCGGAGCCATTCCAGCTCTTTACGCAGAATAAAGAAGAGTATGTCCTAGCCGGGGATCGAACCCGAGACCTCTCGTTATGTGTGAAGGTACCTTCGCCGTGTGAAGCAGCAAGCGAAGGACGTTGCCAATGGAGGTCAGAAAGTAACACACTAGAGAGTATATCATTCAAGTCGCTCTCCGGTGGATAGACTGCAGCCTTGCTTTCTGAAGATTGGTGCTTCGTCGTGTTGAGTGTCAATGATGGACCACTGTGTCGGTCTCTTGACGGTTTTCCACTGTGCTTGTGGCGGTGTTCATGACTGCTCATACGGTGTTGCTAGCTACTACAAAGCCCTTTGCGAAGGATGCGGTGGCCGCTATCAAGACCATCTGTGAAGAGCATGGACTTGTGTTTGACAAGCTAGAAGGGTAGGAATACTTCCTCACACTACCGGCTCTGTATGTTGGCTCTCTTCAGCTGAGCTCAGGAGTTTCCTCACTAATTATTGGAGCTTACATACGAATTCAGGCGGGGGTGTACAGAAACCGATGAAAATTTTTTCTCAAAAATTTTATCAGAATTTTCTCATATTGTCACTTACAGATTTTCCTACAGTGAGCCTTTGTGAAATGGTTTCTCTAAACTCATAAGGTACAAGGACCGAGCTGAGCTGTACGCGGCTGTGGCCTCAGCAGAGGCCTGCATTGTTCGCAGTGATGTTTGCGACGAAGAATTTTTCTCACACGCCAAAAAATTGAAAGTTTTGGTGCGGGCTGGAGCCGGTGTGGATGCAATAGACTTAGCCGCGGCAACTCGTCACGGTAAGGTGCCGGGGAATATGCAGCAGTTGTGTGGTATGGTGGCGATTCAGGAGTCTGCGTGCAGAATACTCCTGGGCAGAACTCTAACGCTGTGGCGGAGTTGGCTTTCGGAATGCTCTTAGCACACAAGAGGAACTATTTCGATGGTGCTCCTCTACTCGGGGCGGGGAGGCATGGTACTTGTGCGCGTAGGAAACTCTGGAACGGAGATCAGAGGGAGCAGTCTTGGGCTGTATGGATGCGGCAATGTGTCCAGGTTCATGATCCTGGCAGCTCAGGGCTTTGGAATGGATGTAGGCGCGGCCCAATGGGGCCTTGGGGATGAATCTTCACATTGTAGATCTACGCTTATGACCCCTTCCTCACTCCCGACCAAATCACGGATCTAGGTGCAGAGCCTCTTTATGATGTCGGTCGTGGCCATGTGGTGGGGGGACAAGCTGTGTTGTAGTAGGTGCCCTCCATTTTCAAGTGCGATGTCGTTTCCTTGCATGTGCCATCCACACGGGAGACTAAGCACTCTATTGATGAGAAGCTGTTGAGATCGATGCCTAAGGGCGGTGTCCTTATTAATACTGCAAGGAAAAATGTGGGAAGGTCTGCGAGCTCCTGTTATCATGTTATTCGTGTCAGATCGTACAGGAGGCGGACTTGTTGAAGGCGTTGGTTGATCGTCCCGACCTCAGCTATCTGGCAGATGATAAGCCCGATAATACTGAGGAGATCAAAGAAAGCCTTGGTGAAGTTCGTGTGAAGAAACAGGTCGGAAGTTGCTCCGGTGATATCATTATTTTGCTGCTTGGTTCAGTTCCTGGTCACTCCCAAGAAAATGGGAGCCCAAACGGCGGAGGCTAATAGTAATTCTGGTATCGCAGCCGCTAAGCAGGTTGTGGAGTTTTTCAGAGACAATCTCGTCAAACACCAGGTAGGGGTTATTGAGGATAGCCAAGATTTATACAGGGGCCTGTCAGGTTAATGTCAATGGCAAGCATTTCTGAGCGTAGTCGTCATACCGCGCTTTCCTGAATTGGATGGTTTTTGGGGGGCCTCATACTGTGTAGCTGAGGAGTAGCAGGCATTGATAAGCGCGGCGTAGTGTGGCCTTGCAGTGACAATACTGTAGAGTTGGTAGTGAGATGTGAATTTATGCGAAGGGGGATTTTGGAAAGGTGTTTTATTACAGTGACTCCTGGTATGTGATGGTGTGTGATCGAGCATTTGGGGCTATGTTGAGGGAGATGTGGTATTGATAGTTGGTTTCATGTTTCGGACATCCAGTGGCGGGAAGGGTGATAGGTGCTGCTGTTGTGGGACTGCCCTTGTTGACAATTGTGAAGCCAGAGAGAGAGATCTTGTGTATTTCTCGGGAAGCGAGAAATGGGCGCAGTCGGTCGAGTGAAAGCTTCACGCGTTGCGAATAATTTCACAGTGCCCAAGTTTACTCGTGTTCAACACAACAGGGGCGCGACAACTCCAATATGTCAAGTAGCTCAGATGAAGGGTTACTTCCTGGAAGGAAGGACAGGCTTGGAGTAGTATATCGTAGTATGTCGACGCCGGAACCACTCCCACGGCATATCCCTTGGTGAATGAGAAGTGCAACAAGTCTCTGCGGCTGTACGCAGTTGTATAGGTGAGTACGCGCTCGACTTCGGCACAAAGATAGGAACGTGGGAAACTCGACTGTAGCGAACTGAGTCGACTCATACAACAACAACAGCATAGCCAATGCTGGCTCTATGAGTTGCGTGTCAACGGATAGAATGGAATACACGGTACCTTGCTAGGCCTTCGTGACGAAGGGGCGGAGCTCGATTAGTCCGCATCTTTCGCTTGAGATATTGGGAAATAATGATCGTTGTAGAGATGCGATGATCAAAATTGATTTTCAATTGCGCTCGTCATGGTCATTTGATAGTCATAGATCTCGAATCGTGCACTAAACTCCATCCCGGAATTAGTCCCGGGTTCGATCCCCGGGTTGGACATTTTTCCGTCAAAAAATGCTTTCGCACATTTCTTGAAGCTGTGGGCGTACTCGAGTTTTTCGATCTTCCTGCAAAGCTCGGAATATAGATGTGGAGTTGGTGCCTTCACACGATTGCGTCTGCGTGCAACATGTAGCTAATCTGCCTGTCGCCCTTGCACCCTTCGCTTGCGACGGCTCCTTCTCGACTCATGTCGAGTTACCACATGGATCATGCTGAGGGCCTCCTACAATAGAGGACTCGTTTGATTCATCTGATGCCCTCGGACGATCGGTAGTTCAGTCGAAATAATTCATCACGCACGCACTCACGCACTCACGCACTCACGCACTTACGCACTCGGGCACGTACGCACTCATGCACTCACGCGCTTTCGCACTTACGCATTCGGGCACGTACACACGCACGCACGCACAACGCGAAAGTGCCTGTTGTTGCGGTATATGTTCCGTTCGCTTCGCTCGCTCCGCAATTAGAAGCGCCGTAGATGCAGTAAACGGCTGAACTAGGTTAGTCGTCATCCCGCATTTGCGCCAAAACAGTCCGCGGTCCGTGTTTACACGGTGCCCCGACTTGCTATGTCGCGTTTGGAAGGCTGGAATGCGAAGAGGCGACCATATGGCCTTCTAATGCACTTCTACAACTGACTGGTCTCAGTTTTTTCCCCACATGCTTGCCGCTCTGGTGATTATGGTAAGTGTCTTCTTGGGCACTCTCTTCCTCGTTGAAAGTGTTCTCTCTCACTCTTCTGGTCTCTACTCTGGCGACGTACCCCGCGAGATGATTCGGTACTCGCATGTGGCTGGTCGGCCCTACTCTGTCACTTATGATTCCCGGGCCTTCAAGATCGATGGAGTGCGGACGCTGCTGTTGGGAGGCTCCATACACTACCCTCGTGTGGCCGTCGATGAGTGGGAGCCTATGCTGGAGGAGATGGGCAGGGACGGCTTGAACCACGTCCAACTGTATGTTTTTTGGAACTACCACGAGCCACGACCGCCACGCTATGATCAACTCAAAGATCGACTCGAGCACAAGTACGATTTCAGTGGACGAGGGGACCTACTGGGGTTCATCCGGGCTGCTGCTAAGAAGGATCTCTTCGTGAGCCTTCGGATAGGACCGTATGTTTGTGCGGAATGGGCGTTCGGTGGCCTTCCCCTGTGGCTGAGAGATGTGGAGGGGATGTGTTTTCGCTCTATTTGTGGTTACAATGGATCTCCTGGGAAATGCAAACCATGGGAGGGTGGGAAGTTTCGGAGCTGCGACCCGTGGAGAAAATACATGGCCGATTTCGTGATGGAGATAGGCAGGATGGTGAAAGAGGCGAACCTGATGGCAGCCCAAGGGGGCCCAGTCATTTTGGGGCAGCTGGAGAACGAGTATGGACATCACTCTGATGCTGGTAGGGCGTATATAGACTGGGTCGGGGAGCTGTCCTTCGGCTTGGGCCTGGACGTGCCTTGGGTCATGTGTAATGGAATCTCTGCTAATGGTACATTGAATGTCTGTAATGGCGACGACTGTGCGGACGAGTATAAGACGGATCACGATAAGCGATGGCCTGACGAGCCACTGGGGTGGACTGAGAACGAGGGTTGGTTCGATACATGGGGTGGGGCCGTTGGGAATTCGAAGAGGTCAGCCGAGGAGATGGCCTACGTTTTAGCCAAATGGGTGGCTGTGGGAGGTAGCCATCATAACTACTACATGTGGTATGGTGGTAACCATCTGGCTCAATGGGGAGCGGCCTCGCTGACCAACGCTTATGCTGATGGGGTGAACTTCCATTCTAATGGGCTGCCGAATGAACCGAAGAGGTCGCATCTCCAGCGCTTGCATGAGGTCCTCGGGAAGTTGAACGGGGAGCTCATGCAGGTGGAGGACCGCCACTCGGTGATGCCAGTCCAACTGGAAAACGGTGTGGAAGTTTACGAGTGGACCGCTGGCCTCGCTTTCCTCCATCGTCCAGCATGTAGTGGTTCCCCGGTAGAGGTCCACTACGCCAAGGCGACCTATAGTATTGCCTGCCGTGAAGTCCTCGTGGTGGATCCATCAAGTTCAACGGTCCTCTTCGCAACGGCTAGTGTTGAGCCCCCGCCTGAGTTGGTACGGAGAGTGGTGGCCACCTTGACAGCGGACCGATGGAGTATGAGGAAGGAGGAGCTGCTGCACGGTATGGCTACAGTGGAGGGGAGGGAGCCGGTCGAGCATCTCAGGGTCTCGGGGCTGGATACAGACTATGTCACATACAAGACGACGGTGACAGCTACCGAGGGTGTCACCAACGTATCACTGGAGATCGACTCGAGAATATCCCAGGTGTTCCATGTTTCGGTTGATAACGCCAGCAGTCTGGCGGCAACAGTGATGGATGTGAACAAGGGGAATACCGAGTGGACGGCGGTCGCGCAGTTGCATAATCTCACGGCCGGTCGGACCTACGACTTGTGGATTCTATCTGAGTCACTCGGTGTGGAAAATGGGATGCTCTATGGCGCGCCGGCCGCGACTGAGCCATCCTTACAAAAGGGAATTTTCGGGGACATCCGGCTGAATGAGAAGTCCATTAGGAAAGGTCGATGGAGTATGGTGAAGGGTCTGGATGGGGAAGTGGACGGCGGCCAAGGCAAAGCGGAACTCCCCTGCTGCGATTCGCTGGGGCCTGCGTGGTTCGTCGCAGGATTCACCCTCCACTCGGTAAGATCGAAATCGATCTCTCTTACTCTGCCGCTGGGGTTGCCTCAGCAAGCTGGTGGTCATATCTGGCTGAATGGTGTGGACATAGGAAGGTGGCGAGCGGTTGGTGGTCGCCAGGCTTCGTATAGGCTGCCGTCAGATGTGCTCAAGAGAGGTTCCAACAGGCTGGCTGTGTTCAGTGCTACTGGGCATTGGGTATCCGAGCAAGGCGGTCCCCCTACAGTGGTGGAGGAGTTCTATAAGAAGAGATCTGATCAGGAGACGTTGGAGTTGATGATGTGATGTAGAATCTCTTTCACATAGGGGTTCTGGGTAGATTGTGGCAAATCTAAGTTTCATGTTTTGACCTATGAAACAGCAGCTTTGCGTTGTCGTTGACCGGGACTAGCATGGGAATGTCAGACGAGATGTTTTCCTGTCGGTTCTGCAGCGAGTCTCCCTTCGCCAGGCTGTTCGGTGCCGACCCCCCTCCACCAGGTGAAGTCATGCTCATGTCTAGAGTCTCGACCTATCCCTCTCAGTGTCGAGCCCTCGTGGGCTGCCCGAGGGAGGAGCGAGTCGGACCAGGTAACTACGCCTAGTGGTTATTAGGTTCGCTGTTTTAGGGGGCACGACGACTCGACAGACGAGAAGGTCTCCGTCGAGTTTTGTGAGGCGTAACTCTGAAGAGATGCAGCGTCTTATAGCGAGTGTGCATGGCCGTTGTCTGTCTGCATTCATAGGGTCTTGGTGTTAGGCTGGGACCACTATGTAAGCTCTCGAGCTAAGGACTTCTTTGTCACTCGCGAGAAGCTAGAGGAGGTGAGCAAAGCTTAGGAGTACCAGTGGAAGTCGCTTGTGAGGTGCTCATGATGATAGCGAGGGGCATCCACCATACTGAGGACCCGATCCTAGGGTGGGCCAAAGAGGTACCTCTTCGGAATGAGAGCCGCTGCATCCCATCAGCGACGATAGCTGTGTGTTTTGGTATGGCGAGGTCACTAAAGATGATAACCAGGCCGTGATCAGGGTGGGTACCAATACGTGGACGTTAGCGACTATTCCGTTCCAGATGGTGAAGCCAACGGAGGACACAGAGAGCCTGACGTATGTGAATCGAGTGATGGTCCTCATCTTCTCCTCGGACGAGGCCTTCCAACATCTCATGACTCTACCCAAGGCCCCATTCAGGTAGCTATCACCCGCGTCCCTCCTCTCACGCTTAGTCGTCGCTTCAGGATGGCATGCGGCAATCAACTTTGCGTGTCACTACACCACGTGGCATTGAATTAGCCTCATCATTTAGTCGTCATGGTATCGTGAGCGTCGTCGGGCTCGCGTCTGCATCGTGATCACTTGTGTTTCAATACTGCTTCCTGACTTTTGTTGGTTATAGACACCTGGCACACCATGGCGAATACATTCGATTACGATGAGAGAAATACACCCTTCCTGAAGCAGCAGAACAGATTCCCTCTCCCATGCGGGCCTTTCGGGTATATTACGACGGACGACAGCACGTCTCAACATTGAGCCGTGTCCTCTGTTCGGATGATTCTTGGTTGAGATTCACACCTCCAACACCCCTTTCTTGCGGGCCTCTATGATGCTGCGATTTCACATAGTACGCGGCCGAAGGCAGAACGATTGGTGACACGCCGTTTGGCGCAATAATGAGGCATCCGGCTCAGAATCCATTACGATGTTAACAAGTACTGTAGCCGATGGCGAATACCCCGCCTAATCTCGATAAAAACCGCGTAGGAACGTGGCCACGTGCGTTGAACACACAACATTTCATGACTGCTACTCAACCGCAAAGAGGATAGTGGAAGTTGGAGGAGCGACACTCGCGTCCTCACTGACAGTTAAAAATCCCTGCTTAGTCAATATGAGGGTTAAAATGTGTGTGAAAATGTATGTGTCTGGACATTGAATGGGTATTATTCCATCAAATTGAAGTTGTCTCTGCCTCTCAAGCTCCGCGACGTCGGAGAGAGCAAGCTGATGGCGTGCTGTATGAGCCTTGAAGCGTTGACGGCGCCACTTCTTACATGCTGAGGGATGAGGTCAGGCATTTCACAGACGACAGGATCTGTATTCGCCAACATAAGCCTCTTAACCATCATCGGTTGGATATCCATTGACAAGAGGATAGCAGCCAGGCCAGCAACGAGTGGTTGTGCAGCTGAAGTACCGCTGAATGTGATGAGCTCACCGTCCTGATCGCGGCCGACGACGAGGTCTCCACCATAGGCTGCGACGTCAACCCTGTCCCCGTAATTCGAACTAGTCTTCAACACAGGTTCAGTCCTGTTTTCCCACATATAGTCGTATAAGGAGGCCACACAGATACCGAGGGGTCCGCCGTACCAACACGGATAAACATCGGATGCCTCTGCGAGGGAATTGCCAGCGGAGGATATGAGCATGATGCCATTCTGCTGTACCTCACGCAGAGCCGCGAACAGCAAATGTTGCTGGTCGAGCTGATACATGCTCAATCTGAAACCTAGGGATGCCGATATAATGTCGACCTCCAGGTCGATAGCCATCTCGAGGGCAGCCACGAAATGTGATAGACTCGCACGGGAGTCCTCTGCGAATATCTGTAGTGGCACTAAAGTGACATTGGGAGCAATTCCAGCAACTCCAATCGAGTTGTTACTCTTGGCGGCAAGAAGCTTGCTGACGCTGGTACCGTGGGTGTTCTTGAATGTCAGAGTCGATGAATTGGTCTTGAAGTTCCACCCTCCTTCATTATAGCCACCGCTTTTTCTTTTCACCGTCCCCTTCAAAGGAGCCAGATCAGGATCAGTCCAGTCTATACCGGAATCTATAACGGACACCTTGATTTTTCGAGTAACATGAGGAAGAGCAAGCTGCCACACTTGGTCCATCTTCATCCATTCCAAATGCTTTTGGTAGACGGCATCGGGATCGTTCAAGTGCAAATCATCACCGGATTCTTCGAAGGCTTCGCCAAGAACATCGACGGCACATTGAGACTGTAATGATAGCTTGCGGCTCGCCTCGGTAACGAAACTGCAGAGGGTATCGCTGTCGATGCTGGAAGCTGAGGTTTGGACCAGTTGAGTGTGGACATACACAAGCGTGGTGACCTCAGTGGTATTCAGGAAAGAGACAATCTTTTGGTCAGGAGTTTCACCAGCACTCCTCAGCATTTGAGGCAATTGGCGGATGTCAACATCGCTGATACCAGACTTAATGCTCAGAATGGTGTTGTTCTGGGCAACCGTGGCACCACATAGAGAAGCGACAGATAGCGCGAAAGAGGTGCGCATAGAGGAATCAAAATCTTCGAGAACTGAGGAGGAATCAAAATCTTCGAGAACTGAGGAGGAATCTGATGGAGAAGCCACTAAGCGCTAGCTAATGTCGAATCGGCATCGGAGTATCGGTCTCCGCGAACCAATGTGAACAAGCTATAACCACCCGTCCACTAACAAGCAAAGAACGGACGACTATTGCCGATAGTCTATCGGAATGTCCGGAATGCATTTCCAGGAAGTATCTCAACTAGATATTCGAGCATATCAAGGTTCTTCTAGATCCAGGGAATATCAAGCTTGGTGATACCCAAATCAATCACCGAAAGACTGAGTGACGAGACGGCTCGAACAGAGAGAAGCACTCGGCGCCCGGGTGGCAGTCTCGATTCAGCACGGTGAATGCCGTCTCGGTAGAGTAAGGAGATCGCCACGCTCGCGGGACGGCTCGGATCCCTGATTCTCTTAGGAACTTCTGTTTTCCCGCACTGATAGTTGCTGCGACGAGATATCACAGCTCTGTCCGTAACAGGGCCAGCCGCCATCTGTGGAGTCGCTGTGAGCCACAGTCTGTGACACATCATTTGTGAGGGATACCCGTCCGCATGTTGTACAGGTGGTTGTAACTTCGATATGTGATAGTGATTTACTTTGTACGATACTCCCCTCCGTGGACTGACTATGAACAAAACAGCTTCCAAATGAGCGTTAACAAGTTAAGGCACAATAAGCAAGTGTCGCAGTGGACCGTGGTTGGTTGACTTGCCACTGTATTTGAAAAACACAGCTAGTTTCACAGGTAAATGTCATACCACTCGTTGACGAGCAGTATGAGGTTGAATCCGACCACCAAGCTGACGATGGTCGGCTCGAGATCTGAGCTTCTCTTCAGCCTTGAGGAAACTCCCAAGGTGCATTGAACCACCACCGATGCGGACCTGAGGGACAGAACATGAGCAGGCCTGGGGCGTGTTACGAATCACCATCGGTTTGTCGTTCTTCATCGCAACCACCAGCCTTTTCGTGCCGTATTTGTAAACCCCTTTGCTGACCTTCTGGAACTCATACCGAGCCTGTGGACTTGCTGGATTCGACAAGTACCTCACAGCAGGAAATGGGCACTTCTCTGAAAATAGTCACAATACATTCTCAAGCTTTCGTCGACGATATCAGCGGCCTCAGGAACAGGTGCAGACACTGAACAGTTGGTATCTAAAAGAATGATATCTGTCTATTCTCAACTACTGGTTCTTACTTCGTGCCGTTTTTGGAGCACCATCATAGCCGAGGCTCTTGGATAATCTGAATAGGTATGGCTTCCCCTTGTCGAGGTATTCAGGCTCCCTTACCCATAACGGGGGTTAGTCCGTCGATGAGGCCTAGATGTCTGCGGACGTGCCGAAGAATGATCACACGTGTCAGGGACCAAGTGGTCCAGTCTCGTATGCAGTAGAGCGCTCGATGCCTCCAGTTGACGCGATCGCTTCAGTGTGTCACGGGCAGCAGCCAACCTGAACATTTTCTCGACAACATCAATCGTACAGGAGCTCAATGCCCACTTTGAATGTGCCTCAGTTGAAGCCGAAGAGTCAGTGAGGGGTCCATCCAAAGGATGGGTCATCGGAATACACTTAGTCTTCCGAGATGGCGGCGCAAACTGAAGCCTTGCGCCCTCGGTAGACCCCCCGTGCTTAACAGGACGGGCAGTCAGGATACCTTCCACTCGTCTCGAGGGGTGGGAAAACCTCAAGTCCAGCCTGGGCGACCTCTTGGTCTTGCTAGCGATATCACTGGTTGGGAAAGTGAGCATAACACCTCCCGACGCTTCCTTCACCTCAGCTCCCGGACAGTCGAGGGCAGCCGAATCTACTCTGAATGGTGCCTTCAAAGGTGATGTCGTGGGTGCAGATATTGTTTGCAGTTGTAGTTTCGGTACAAGTGGCGAGGACTGTGCAGAGCCATCATTTACTTCTAATCCTGCAAGTCTCGACTCTTGACTGGTCATCGCTATCCCACGCCCATGGGCCGCAACGACATCCCCGTCAGCCGCCTGGCTATCTCCACAACAGCTTGCAGTCGCTTGTGGCGGAGCCACGGGCGTTGTCACTGCGCCGTTAGCCTCTGTGGCGGTAGCGGTCTCGCTTGGGGGCTCAGCAGTACAACATGGTAGAGAGGACTGGCGGGATAAAGAGCTGCTCTGACTCGCCAGCACAGGCCGCAGGGAGATCGCATCGAACGACAGGCTAGGGTAAAAGGTTGTCGCTAATGTAACCGATGGCCGAGTAGTGTGCACATCCCTATGCTGCCGATACCGTGGCGGTTCCCAGCCGCTCCAATGTGGAGACCCGACGGGTTGGTCCCGACTCACGCAAATAGAAGTCGTCGTGTCTATCACCTCACGCGAGGCCTCCAGAGAGAGCGACTCCTTCGTCACCATATACGCAGACTCAGCAGAGGCGTTCACGCGACTATCACTCGGCTGCTCCACCGAAGTCAATTCCGGTGACGAGGCATCTTCTTCGATAACAACCGAACCCTCCGACCTTCCAGAAGTGGACGTCCTCCTTACTGGCGATGCTTTGTCCTCCGCAGAAGCCGGCGTATCATATAGAGCCTCGACCGAGTGGGGACTCGGCGCGACGATTTCCGTTCCCCATTTGTTGGCCATGATATCGGATCGGTTGAGCACCTCAAGGGCAGGGGTTCGCGGCTCGCCATCGTCCTCCCTATCATCTTCTACCCATGCACTGCCGCTAGCACTGGGGCCGTCTCGGCAGAGCTGTCCTTCATAACTCTGCACCTAATCAGTGAAGAGTCGACATCTACGAGTGCCTCAACATCCTGTCACCAGTGAGTTGAGGTAGCAAAGAGTTTCCTCCTGCTCTGCAACGAGGTGCTCCAGTTTGGTTCGTTCTTCATCAGCTCGACGAAGGTCACTTTCATAGCCTTGTTGCATTATCTGATAGTTTGGGACAGTCCGCGCGCGCCCAAGGCGCTGATCTCACCCGCAGCTCCTTCCTCAGTGCTGCATTGTCCTTTTCAAGTGCTTCCACACGACGATGTTGACTCTCCAGCTGTTTCCGCAACTCTATTGACGATCGAATATCCTGTGAGAATGCCCTGCTCGTTGTCTTAGCCCCGTTACTGCAGCCTACTTCAACGAGTTCATCGAAACCTCCCAGCAGCTGGGCGGCCCCAAAGCGATTCTGTAGGGTCAGAACCTGAGGACCAGCCCCGGGTGTTCAACCACTAAGACTGTAGCCACTCTACTCTATTTTGGAGGTACTCCACAATGGCCTCCTTCTCTTCGATTTTCTTTATCAGGCGAGTAGTGTTCGTAGCATCTACGATGTCGGGAGACCTTGTGCTCCTCGACAGGTGCTCGCTCATACGAAGCGAATGATGAAACCACGCCTGACTGAACTCTTTGATCACTTTAGTGCATCCTCAGGTACATCAAATTGACTGCACAACGAAGCTGATGATATTGGAAACACGCAAGGGGTGTATACAGTTGAGCTATATGCTGGAGTCCATCAGCAATGCAGCGATTCGAGAAACTGCTTCAACGACGAGATGAGGGGTCATTCCTAGGCGGACGACTTAGCCTTCTCAGCTGCATCTAGGTGCTCAGCATAAGCCATCGTTGCTACGCCGTTCCTGAGGTGAAAATGGCGAAATGTAACAACAGCGAATGAGCCTTACTCGACTTCAACGATGCCGTACTCCTCCACGGCCTTCTTCATAGTCTCTCGAGGGAATATAGAGGAGTGCCCATCAGACCAGTTGATACGTAGGGCGTATGTGCCTACAACAGCATAACACTACCACATCCCTGAATAGTGGCAACTACGGTACCAGCCTTGGCAATCTTGGTAGCAACGACGTCTTGAGGAATATCCTCCTCCTTGAACAACTTCTCACCGGTCCATTCATCGTACATATCAGCACTCCTACAGGCCAGTCTGAGTGCCCTAGCCGGGATTTGACCTTGCCAAGCGACCTGATGAAGGTCGTCCTCCGGGAACAGTAGGGTTATCGGTTTCACCTTGTGGTCGCCATATTGCTCCTGTAAGTAGATGGTTGGTTTGCCAGCGCCCATAAAGGCAATTTGAGTAGCTCCATGCTGTACCTCGACAACAAGGCTTCAGTAGCAAAGTGAAATATTTCAGAGTACCTTGGAGACGCCTCGAATGACATCATCAGCTAAAGACTCGAACGCCTTGGAAGCCTCAGAGCCATCGAATGCCTCATTGCAGACGAAGGGGAAGGCCGATGCTTCTGAAGCCGACCGCTATAGTGAGAGACATGTGTCACCATCTCCCGCACTTACTAACGTCATCAACATTGCGAGCCATATCAGGATCTATGGGCAACTCCACGTGGCTCTGAATCCCGTACTTCTCAGCGAGGTGTTTGCTATCAGCAGCTCTACCGAACACTTGGTGTTTATCAGAACAAGTAGGGCACTTGAAGTAGGCCATATTCTCTACTACTGCTATGGATGGGATGTTACTGAGATAGATGAATGAACACTACCCTGCGCCGTCTCCTCTCATGCCCTACAGTTTATCAAAGAGCTCGATGCCTTTCTCGACATCGACTAGACTCAGCTGCTGAGGCGTCGTCACCACTACGGCGGCGTCCACCTTAGCCTGTTGGCCGATCGTCAGTTGAACGTCACCGGTTCCTGGAGGGTAGTCGATTATCTACCACAAATGGTCAACATCATTCGAGAAGGGAGGAGCCTACCAAGTAGTCCAAATGGCCCCAATCAGTCATGGTCAGCATCTGCTGGATCATACCGCTGACCATGGGACCTCTGACAGCAACACTCTCGCCAGGTCGTATATATCCCATCGACATCAACTTCACGCCATTGTGGTAATACGGTTGCTGAAAAAGAGCAGTTACACGGCGAACAACGACCAGCATTGGGGTATTTTATTACCAGTACTCCAGGCTTAGCCTTGGCAGCTCCTTCCAGCTCTCCTTCGACAGGGTCAGCAGGGGCCCTTTCTGTTGAGGGTATAAGGTAGGGCAAGGAGGGTCCGAAAATATCGGCATCCAATATCCCTACCTTTACACCATGCTTGGCGATTGAGTACCTACAGGGGAATTACTCGTGTACGGTGGGAACATGTAGTTGAAGACTGGAGATCCCTCCGAAGATTCCGACTCCGCCCCAACAGCACGCCATCGAGTACTGACCCTTGAGGCTTACGCTAAGTTCACAGCAACACTGCTCTTGCCGACGCCGCCTTTGCATGAGGTGACTGCTACAATATTCTGTACATTAGAGAGATTCTCAGACTTCACTTCAGGGGCCCCACCGGCTCGCGACTTCGCCGATAGCGTTACCTGATCCGTATTTCTAAGCAATCGCATCTTGAAACTACACTGAGAGCTGTTATAACGTTAAACTATGTAGTTGGGCTACGACTTGACAGCTTACCTTGACGTCAGTTACCCATGGTAGGGCTGAACAAGCTCTCGTACAAGCATCTATAAACTGATCTCGGACAGGGCAAGCTGGTGTGGTCAATTTTAGATCGAACACCACGACGCCCTCGTCGCTTATAGTAAGGTTTTGAACCTGCCAAGACTGTCTCAGCCACGAAGGCGGCTTTTAGATCTATTACGAATCCTAGAGTAACTATGTCCTTGTGGAGGTCTGGGTCGATGATAAGCGACAATTGCTGAAGTCTGCGAAATCAATGACATCAGTGAGATTAAGTGAATCCTTGAATGCATTACATTTCCTTTTCTCGCTCTGTCGCAGCAGCGGTCTCGTTGGCAAACCCACGCCTACCGAACCGAGCCATGGGGGCCGGTCGGTTAAACATAGTCGGCGGAGCGAAGCACCGTACAGCTGCTGGTCTGGCCATAACGGCTGTAGTGGTGAATGCTCGGCAGGCCAGTAACCGAGTGGCTGTGGGAAGACGGCTGAGCATTGTGAATTCAAACCTACAACTGAACACAGGAGATGTCGCTAACAAGGCCGCAGTCCTGAAGTGGTCGCCCCCGCCATCTTCGTCACGGAGGGTCCGTATTCTTCCCCTCCATGACAGAATGGGAGCACTCAGTCTACAAGGGGGTCGACAGTGTACTCTCTAGCGATATGAATCTTCACTTTGCCTCGTGGCTAAATCAGTCCAAGATGTAGCGCTGAGCAGCAGCGTTCTGCTTCGCTCCGCTAGGAAAATCCGAATTTTTCGTGCGGTTTCTTGTGAAGGAATAGGGTCATTAGGGAGAAGTATTGCTTTCTAGGAGAGCTTTTGTTGATTCCTAGAACCAGATGGATGTCGACGCGACGAACTTCGACGACGCTCTGTTCAAGACGGTGAAAGCTGCCTTGAATGATGCCGACTACATCGCCATCGATCTTGAAATGACCGGCATCCATGACGCCGCTCATCAACCCTCAGGCTCCGACTCTACCGCAGTCCGGTATAGGAAGAACCGAATAGCAGCCAAGAAATACGGCATCATGCAAGTTGGGGTAGCGGCCTTCAAAGGGGAAGAGTACCGCGCTTGGAACTTTTATGTCTTCCCTCGACCAATCAACGACTTGGGAGTTACTTGGGTGCCCTCAGTGGCGCTGTGCTCGGCTGCGATCGCCTTTATGAAGGACCAGGGGATGGACTTCCAACGGTGGATCGACAAGGGTCTCACTTACGTCAATGCAGTGGTGGAATCTCGGCTGGCTGAGGCTTTGGAGAAGAAGAATCGGGAGGACTCGAGTGGGGAGGGTCTACCTGAAATTCACAACCCTCAGGCTAAGGAAAATGTCGAGAAAGCAGTGAAGTCGGTGGCCGAATTTGCTAAGGACCCTGAACAAGATTCCTTCAAACTGCCCAATCTGCGTGGAGTGGCCTTGAGAGTCGCTACGGCTCGTATCAAGGCCAACCACCCCAACCTATTGATCGAGTCGGTCCGTGTTGGGGCATACACTGAGAGGTTCGTTACTCGTCGGTCTAGACGGGACCTTGTGCGGGAAAAGCTTGGTTTTCGTCGAGTTTGGAAGGCCATACTGCAGGCTAAGAAGCCTATTATCCTCCATAACGGCATGCTTGACCTCATGTGGATGATGCAGGAGTTCGATCAAGATTTGCCCAGCGAGTTGGCCAACTTCAAGGCGCGAGCTCGGCAACTGTTCCCCTCGGGAGTCTATGATACTCGACAGATCGCCATCGAGTCTGGCTTTCACGGAGTGGGTCTTTCGCAGTTGGCTGAACGTTTCGCACAGGACCCGGTAGTGCAGAAAATTCACGGCGCGGATGAGTTCTCTAGAAAATTCGATGGTGAAGATGGAGAGGAGAAATTTCATGAGGCCGGCTATGATGCTGTGGCTACAGGAAAGGTCTTTGCCGCTCTCACAGCGGAAATGAGTGATGAGGAGAAGAAGCAGTTCCTCAACTACATTGCACTGGCCCAGTCCTACTACTGTGTCAATTTGTCGGAGGCAGCAGGAGATCGCGCGGTGAATGACAGGCCTCGTCAGTATCGGGTTCTCGAGGGCATCCCGATTGGGACTAAGAACAGTGACGTCTTGGCGTTGGTCGAGGAAGTGCGGACGCATTTCCAGGAAAAGGAGGCTGGTATGAAGGTTTATACGTATATTGATTGGATTGATGATACTCGAGGGGTCCTGCATCTGACGCCGATACTTCATAAGGATGATGATAAGGATAGCGAGGGAGAGCAGAAGGAGGCGCGGGAGAGGGAAAAGGAGGTTAATGCCGAGATTGGTGTGATGCTGGATGAGGCGTTGGCGAGAAAAGTTGGTACCTCGAACGAGTGGTCAATGCTGAAGGTCCGCTCACTCGACGACTATCTGAAATCCGAGGTACTGAACTCGTCCGCCACGAGTGTTGCAGCGGCGGCAGCGCGCATGGTCAGGTCCTCGTATGGCGGGGCGTCAGCTGGGAGTCCGTCTCCTCCAAGTCAGGGGGGCACTTCCAGCGGTCAGAGTACCAACGGCCCGACCAAAGGGGTACCTCCAAAGCGGAGACGAACCACTTTCGGGTTGTAGTTGATGCAATTGGTGATAGCGAGGAGTCTGATGAGAGCGATGATGAGTGGTACGCCGATAGTGATGATAGCGATGAGTAGCTGCTACCTATATGATGATGATGGACCGGCTCCTGCTGCACTACGTACGATTATTATACTTAGTGTTTGCTGCTGATAGTAGTAGTAGTAATCCAGATTTCTCCCTACTCTGTGTGTTTCGTTGTCGAGGACGTAGATAGTTGGCAGTAGTCGTATATTCTTCCCGTGCTTAATTCATGGATGCGTCATCTTTGGCGGCAATGATGACGAGGGGAAAGTTGGACGGACGGTTCGCTTGCCCGATCGTTGGCCCCAATGAGGTCCTAGGGAGGCGCGGGGTCAGATCGCCTTCGAGTATGCTCGACCGAGCGACGCCGGTTGACGATCGAAGTACCTTCGCGATGGTTCGCATTGATCGGGAACCTATGCGGCCGTTCAGGGTGAGTGAGGGACGGGAGAGGAAGGGCGGGGGTACGACCATGGCGACGAAAGGAAGGAAAACCGCCGTGGCACCACGCAGTAAAACTGCGCGGACATCTAGAGGATGTGACCCTAAGAAGCCCATAGGGGCTGTGAGGAAATCCCCAGGCAGTGATCGTGACTCGATTGTCATGGGAATAGCAATTTCTGAGGTCAGCTGCGACTTTCTAGAACTCTGCATTGAAGCTCTCACGAGAGGTGTCGTATTAGACGTTCTTGAGATGCCTACCACCAGGATCGATCCGGACCTTGCGACCCCTACATCCATGGTGACTGCCCGGCGATATGGTAGAAGAGGGACGGACGGACCACCAACGCCGCAGGAGAGTCCTCGGTCGATGCCGTCACTACACACGGTGATACAGCAGCTAGATGAGACTTGCATATCATTAACGCAGAGCTTGGATGTAGAGGGAAGTTCTTTTGTCGGTAACCATGGGGTAACTCAGTCTTTTGAGGCCGATGAGCTGGAGTCTCTGATATGCTCCAAGACAGAATGTTCTATGGAGGTAGAGGACTCATTATGGGGAGGGCCACCCGGGGAGAACCCAACGGCTAGGGTCGTTGACGCGAATGCTCGCTTCACTGAACTGGTGTCGCCTCTGGAAGCTGTGAAGCAGAACGAGTGCAATGAGAATGTATGTTCATTAGATTCGAGTTGCACACGGGTTAGCTGCAAATGTAAGAGCCAAGACGATGAGGAGGTGAGGGGACAACTTGATAGCATTGGGAGACTAAGCATAACAGCTGACTCCTCGACCGTCCAGGTCTCGGAAACTGGAAATGGTCCAGCGGGATGACACTGGTAGTTGTTGTAGCAGTCTTGACAGTAAAGCTGCGAGCCTCTCGTCTGTTGTTGAGAGGAGGGAGCTTTCCGACGAGCAGGGTAGCGGAGTAGGATGCTCTGGAAACAGCCTGGCACATGAGGATCCTGAGAGCGGAGATGGTCCGCTTGTGGGTGACAAGGCTCCGATCACAAGTGCTGGACGAGGCAGAAGCTGTTACGACACGAGGAAGAGCAGGGTTGTGAAGAAGTTTCCTGTGCGGAAGAAGCCACGCAGGTCAAAGTGGCGAAGATCTGGCCATACTGCGAGGACGATGCGCGTATGGAATTCGGAGACAGCTCAGTCCACTAGAGAGCCAGCAGGGGGAGGTGGACATGAGCCATGTGTTCTCCTTGGAGGCCATGCCTTGGGGTTGCACGGTATAGAACAGGCTTGCGGCAGTCGTCGTTTCAGTTGCGTCTTCGGGTTTGATACTGAGGAAGATATCAGTGGTGTGGTGGAGTGTGAGGCCTCACCAAGTTGTGGGTCCGAATCCAGATTGCCGGGTATAGAGCTTACGGATGGAGTAGTTATGGAGGCCCAGGAGGACCTACCAGTCGAGTCTGAAGTGGAGTTGTCCCTGAGTCCAAGTCCGAGGTCACGGCAGGGGCGGCCTCCTGAAAGCTCGGGCGAGACTACTTGGGAGTGTAGTGGCGATATGTCTCCACCGATCATGGTCGAGGAAGATGACGATGTAGAACATATGTCAGTTGTGGTTGAAGGGGATGGTAGGGAAGGCTCGCTGGGAAAGTTATCGGCCGGCTTAGGGTCCTGGGACGACTCGAGCATCTCCAGCGTTGGACGAACTACAGCAGAGTGTGAGTGCCATGTAGACGACAATAGCGTAGTTGTCGACCAGGCTCCTTCTCTGTCGTCCTGTACAGCTCAGAGGATTAGCACAGAGAGCGATCTTACTGCCAAGAACCCTCCCCATCCTGATATCAGTAGAAAAGGCTCTTTCCGGCGTAGAGGTCTGAGAAAGGCCTCTTCTGATGCTGGTTTCGACCTGTCCTTACGGCATGTACTCGAGGAACGGGAATGCACAGCCCAGGGGTATCGGTCTACAGCGTTGACGGCCATCTCGACGGGGTCATGGTCCCAGAGGAGTGGAGTCAGCGAATCGGTTCTGCGGTCTCTCAAAGGCTCTTTGCCTAATGACACGGGGCATCCCCTTGTGGGTTCACCTCGGCCGTCGGCGAGTCGCCACCTTCCTGCTATGCCTCGACGTTCCGTTGGCCTTCCTAAGAACTCTCCTGTCAGCGAGTCAGTAGGAGTGCTCTCTGGAGCATTGAACCTGTGCGAGACCAGCCGGGAGGGCAAGGGTAGTCACGATGAGCTCGTCGATCACTCGCTGGGCCAAGCGCTACAACAGAATGACCCGCCGATAGAGGCTTCGGTCAATGATAACAGGGAGTCCAAGTTCACAGTCATCAGCGTCGAGGAAGATGAAGATGATTGCGGTGGCAGTCCGCTGCTGCCAATGCTGCTACTGGGTCGGAAGGGGTCTTGTTATCGACAGGGCAGACTACTCGAGCAACGGAGACCACAATTAGATATAGGCACCACCAAGGTAGGGCCAGCCGTCCGAGGTGGGGAGTGTGGAGAAGTATGCAGTGTGGAGTGCCGAGATGACCAGGTCAGTGAAGATGCCCCTCTCTCACCTAACAGCGTGTGGACAACACAGAGCTCGCCTAGGGCAGGTGGTAGCTCACAATACAGTCGCGATGGGGCCGTGGACGTTGAAGAAACCGTGCCCAAGGAAGGTGGTAGCTCACAATACAGTCGCGATGGGGCCGTGGACGTTGAAGAAACCGTGCCCAAGGAAGGTGGTAGCTCACAATGCAGTCACGATGGGGCCGTGGACGTTGAAGAAACCGTGCCCAAGGAAGGTGGTAGCTCACAATGCAGTCACGATGGGGCCGTGGACGTTGAAGAAACCGTGCCCAAGGAAGGTGGTAGCTCACAATGCAGTCACGATGGGGCCGTGGACGTTGAAGAAACCGTGCCCAAGGAAGGTGGTAGCTCACAATGCAGTCACGATGGGGCCGTGGACGTTGAAGAAACCGTGCCCAAGGAAGGTGGTAGCTCACAATGCAGTCACGATGGGGCCGTGGACGTTGAAGAAACCGTGCCCAAGGAAGGTGGTAGCTCACAATGCAGTCACGATGGGGCCGTGGACGTTGAAGAAACCGTGCCCGAGGAAGTTGGTAGCTCACAATGCAGTCACGATGGGGCCGCGGATGTCGAAGAGACTGTGCCCGAGAATTACGCTGATAGTCCACAATCGCGTCTGGTGGAAGAAACCGTGCCTGATCGATGGCAAGTCTTAACGAAAGGTCTGCTGGTGTCAACTGTGGTCGGTAGTCCCTCTGGGTTATGCAATCACTCCCTTGACGGTACTGCTGAATGGTGTAGAGACGGAAATGGGGATTCAACTAGCGTCTCCGCAGAGGCCCTCCCTTCGCAGGATATGCATAGAACAATTGAGGTCGACCCAGACCAGGAGCCTGAGGACTTGCAGCAGGTGGGAGCGTTAAGCCGCTGGTCACAGTCTACTCTTGAGGGCGCATCACGCTCTCGACGCCTCAAGATGTCCTCCCACCGGTTCCGACAGAAAAAAGCCCGAGGGTTAGCAACTAACCCTGAGCGGGATGGCCATGGTAGAGGGGCCGAAGCCACAGAGACCGATGCTCCTGCAGTTCCCCGTGACGACGCTGACATGGGACCGGCTATTAGCCGCGGAACAGCGTATACTAGAAGTGGGGAAGAGGGCCTTCGCCGGTGTGTGGGCATGCGACGAGCTGGGACGGCTGGGACGGGTACTCCCATTGGGACTACATTGTGTACGATCGATACCACTCTCGCCACTCATCGTCCTTTGGTGATTTCGTCTCGGTATACCAGAGTGGAGGAAAGCATTACTTTCTACTCGCCGATGAGGCTATCAGCCACTCCTCGACCGGCATCGAACCTCTCCTTCTCGCTATTGCAGGGGAGACCTAGTCCTGTTTGATCTGCTGATATTACCATTTGTATTATTGTGTTGGTGACTGTGTGATGTCCTCATGAATTCGACAAGGCCTTGTTCCACGCGCTTGTTGTCGTGTTACAGTGGTGTCACCCTCCTCTCGAGGATAGATTTTCGCAGTGCCTTGGTTTCTATTTCTCTTAATAAGCGATTCGGACGCAGTGGGATGTTGAGGCGTGAGTGCCTTGGTCCTCGATTGGACCGATGAGGACAGCTCTTCGGCCACCGAGCGAGGGGAACGTTTGTGTTATCATATGGTGCGAGGGGTGACGCTTATATGATACCCGTGCCGTGTCTTGCTTCGCTTGCGGATGACGCTACTGTTCGAGCTCTCCAGATTCTTTATGGAAATCGTTGTGCGTTTCCGGACCCGGTCCGATTGCTAGAGAAAGTCTTGGCATCGGACGAAGCGGCTATCTCCGCAATCCTACGCTCGAACACGACGACTGTGGTAGTTCTGTGGCATTTCTTGCCCTTGAGTGTAGCTTGAAGAACTCGACATATTCGGGGAATGAAGACGAAAGAGGGATCAGATAAACCCGTGTCGTGCGGATACATATAGATGACGCTACTGCTCGAGCTCTCCAGATTCTTTATGGCAATCGAGCAATGCGTTTCCTGGCCCGGTTCGAGTGCTAGAGAAAGTCTTGGCATCGGACGAAGCGGCTATCTCCGCAATCCTACGCTCGAACACGACGACTGTGGTAGTTCGTATGCAGCTGGTGAGAGTAGAGCCGGCGAGGTCAGTTTAGAGGAATTTTCGAGTTAGTTTGGGTCAATGGGCGGTGGTGTCTGGCACAGACTAGTGATGGTGGGTCTGTTTTTTTCGAGAGAACCTATGGGCATATATAAATTCAGCGACATCTATCTAGAGCTCTTCGTAGTACTTTTATCCAGGCAATGGCGCTGTCGCCTACTGCTGGTAACGATCGAGCAGCTTTCCTCGCAGAGAAGAACCCCCGCTTCGTGGCAGCACCTAAGGGATTGCCTGGTCGGTTACTATACCCGAGTTTAAGCACCCTCGCCACTCCTCTGATACGCCTACTATGGTGTTTCCGATACCGGCTGTTTTCGTGAGCTCGGGTGTGACGCCTTCGTTGCTTGGTACTGGTGTGGTCAGTGTGGGAAAATATGCACATGGGCAACCACACATGTTGTTGAGAAAATGGAAATTCTGAGAAACTTTGGGAAATTCTCATTGGTTTCTGTACACTTCTACCCGAATTCCTATGTGGACTCCTCTAATTAGTGAGGAAACTCCTGAGCTCAGCTGAGGAAGGCGAACATATATTCCTCCAACACTGGATGTGGCAGGGCGACTTTGCCTGTGGCACTTTCCTTCGAAGCAGCAGCTGGTGTATGCTCGAGAGGTCGAGGCCTGCGATGTCGTTTTGACCCTGCAAAGTGCGAACGAGCAGCGTCAGCTAGAGATGATACCCAAGTGAGGATCTTCGCTATTGCAGATGTCCGTAGGGCACAGCAGCGCAGCAGGATTGTGTTTGCGTACATTTGATAAATAGATCATTCACGCACGCACATTCGCTGTAGGCACTATGTATTATAGCTTTGATTCAGGAGCTGTTCGGCCCTCGGGATGCAGTGGATACAAATTGACTTTTGGTCCTGCTACTACCGCCACTCGGGGAATGCCACTGGTCACGAACGTCTGGTGGCGCTCTTCGATACCCTCATAGAGCTGCTGCGCACTGGGAAGAATATCCTTATCCACTGGTGACTTTGGACCTAAACCGAATCGCGGTGAGGAGTAGTCATGTTGATTCAGCGCAGCGGGAGTACATCGGACTGGCATGTGCGTTTATGGTCTACTGCGTCGTATGGGCCTTTCGAGTCTTGAGACGTTGGAGTACATCAAAGTGCTTCGGCCGATAACCTATGTCCACTGTGGAATGCAGCGATTTAAAGATATGGGTGAGACAAGCTGGGAAGCTCTTGGATGCATACACGACGTTTGTTTTTAGAAGAACATTGCTTGGTGTGGGGTTTTGACGATACCATTAGTAAGCGAGGTATCCAGAGATGAGCAATACTGCAGACTTGTGTCATGGTCACCACCATTTGGTGTCTTTAGTTCAGTACTAGTCTCGTCATTATAGTCTCCACTCTAGAGCAGACCTTCTTGGCTACACCCTTGCAATGTCTATTCGCTTCTCACTGGCGTAGATCGAGAAACCTTGTGCTGGGACCGGCGGTCGGCCGTACGACGGCTCCTATCATCGCTGAGGTACAAAGAAAACTTACAGTTGCTCTGTTAGAATACGAGGCCGGGGACGCGAGGAAGATGGAGGAATACGAACCGTCCGTGGTCCACAATCTTGGTGTTAAGGGCCATAAGTCTGGGTGATCTTTGATGTGCGTCATAGTTGCGTTCGTGGGGATCCACATATCTGGAGGCAGTTTTCTCCGTGTGATAACAATGTCGTCGGAAGTGCAACAGACGGGCGCTTTGAGAGGGCTTCTCAAGACGATAATAAGATCAGTCATCATTGGTCGCACTAAGGAGATTATCCTCCTTCGTCTGTTGCTGCTATATGCGGTGAAGAGCCATATTAAGGTTGCATGCCTCGTTGTGTACAGATCAGTGAATGCCCTGAGGTAGATTTGCCACTACCCTCTCGCTCAACGGTTTTCGTATCCTCAGGCTCACCTTGCGAGATATGAAGTTGCCCTGGTCAGCAAGGATTCGCCTCCTTAGCCACTACGTTGCGAGGATCCTACGAGTTATCGTTGGTGCGGTACTTGTGCGAGGACGGAAATCCTCTAAATTGCCACTGACGGTTGAGCTAGTGCTCGAGATGATGAGACCACATGAGCTTCTGGAATCGGAGAGTAGCCTCATCTACGCTACAGTGTCCAAAGTCGACGATACATGGTTGTCATTCTTCTTCCCATTATACGCGAGAATTGCTCTACCCGGGATTCGAACCGAGGAGGACAAGGTTGGGTCTGTACCAGCTGCATGGGTTCATACAGGACCAGTAGAGCGATGGTCTATGGGAGGTCCGCGAGCTTCGCAATCCATCGTTGTCTTGTATTTCCTTCATGGCGGTGGGTATATCTTCCTCGATGGAGTGCACTCTCATCTTGAGTACTGCGCTCGGTTGGTGATGAAAACCCAGCAGGAGTTCGACGACATACTAGGTCAAAACGTGGCCCCACGTGTCATCGGCTTCATCATTGACTATAGGAAGGCCCCTCAGTACGTCTTCCCAACAGCTGTTGAGGATGCTGTTAAGAGCTATGCGTATTTACTAAGTGGCCGCAGTCGCTATCCTGTGTCATCTAGTAGAGACATTGTGGTGTGTGGTGACTCGGCTGGAGGTGGCCTGTCTATTGCGATGGTACTCGCACTGGCGAAGGGGCATTTCACTCCTGAGGGAAAGCCCATGCCGTTACCCGGCGCGATGGGCGTTTGCAGTCCATTCTTGGACCTGAGGAGGGCGATCGATAATAAGGTGGGAAATCCTTGAGGCTTGCCTCGTCTCATCGTGTCTTTTTGTATGTAGGCGTATCAGAGTCGAATATGCTATTTGACTGATGCCTGCATCTGGATGTGTGCTGATCTCTATTTATTCGGGGACACCGAGAATGGGGATGCTGAATGCCCACCTGCTGAAAGCGATCCAGAATCTTGGCGGCGCGCAAGATTCTTGACACCCGATGTCACAATGGTATGGTGAATTTTCGCAGTGTTTGTTGTCGGAGTATCTGATTTCAGAATCCACTGGCGTCGCCGCTGCATGCTGATCTAACTCCACTTAGAGACATCCCTATTATCGTTCAGGTAGAGCCTTGTGAAGTATCAGATCTGTGTTGCACTTCCCCTGTCAGAGTGGGGACAGCGAGGGTCTGCTTGTGGACACCCTTGCATTGGCGCGAAGGGCGAAAGTGTATGGTCTGTCGAAATTGTCCATCGAGGTTTATACCGACATGTTCCATATCTTCCCGCTTTTTGCATGGGTGAGAGATGGGGTCTCCGCGCTCGAGATTGGTGAAGCTTCTTCAGCTGCTGCCGTCGGGCATGGTCGCCGTTAACCGCATGTCCAAATTTCTGGCAAAGCGAATATGTCTATCAATGAAGGGCGCCACGACATGTCCTATGGAGAGTCCAATGGTTTCCTCGACGGTATCGGTGGTGGAAAAAGACGGAGCGATGCAGAAGCGAAGAATATCTGCCTGGAATGGCGCCACCAGTCCAGGTAGGTCATGAGCTAGGCCATGGGGATGAGGCGTAGTGTTCCAGGAGGTGAAATGATGGTCTCCGGTGTAATGACTCCCCTTGGAGTTCAACCTTCTGCGTCATCTGATAGCTCATCGAGTGATGATGATGACGAGGAGTATGGTCAAATGAGAACGTCTTTCAAAGTAAGATTGCGATAGGCTACATGTGTGTGGTAATCTGTGTTGGAGATAACCTTGCCGTCTTAGTCCGTAGTCAGCGTACCTCACGGCTGCCACAAATTGGTTAATAGCCCGGAGATTTGCGAGAACCTCTGCCAGTATCATTTGCGGAAGCATAGCAGCACTCCCGACTGCACTCAGGAGAACGCCGGTGTGGCCCCCATTGTTAAGGTCGGCTATCATATTCGTATCGTTTTAGCGCGACAGCAATTCTGCCCAGTGTTGAGTACTCTCAGCTGCTCGTATCCGGATTCTTATTCACATCTCAAAATGCGAGTCTTGAATTTTGTACTCTGCATGTTTCAGGCCAGCTCCCCTGGCGCTGACACATTCACCGTTATTACGAGTTAAGTCGAATACATGTTGCATCCAAATCATACTAGGAGTCTCATTTTTTGTCCTGATCACTGCATGAGAATTGAGCTCAATACTGGACGCTCTGGGCTTTGCCTCAAACCCTTAGGGTTTTCAGTATCTTACACGTGATGATCTCGCCGTCGATTCGTTTCTCATCGCATCTAGAAAGATGGTGACAGGACACTGGTACAACGGTTCCAGACCGCCAATGCAGGCGGGATTGATTAAGTCCGATTGAACTCACTGGAGCTACTCCGAGGATCTTTTACTACTCCATCATAAGCCTCAGAATGATCTGCCGATAAACGTTATGCATAGATGTAATCTGCTTCAAACCAATTACCTCATGGCTGGCTTGTTGTGAATAGCTTGAACATTATCATCATCGTACTAGCGTATGACTCTCCTTAGATCTCCCAGCCGCATACTTCCCTCCTTTCCGCATTCACCGTCTTAAACCTGGAGAACTTTGGCCTGACGATGCGCTCAAAAAGGTAGCTACTAACCTACAAGGAACTCGCTTGGGGCTTCATGGGATGATTTGGTCTCTAAAGCGAGAAGCCGCCGATGGGAAATGCCCACCAAATCTTCGCAGCCAGAATTGAGCCCGAAAACCGCGGTTATCGCTTGGGCAGCTTGATGATTCGTCGCTGATGAGCTGTGGACGATGTTCATGAAGGTGATGTTGTAACTGACATTCATTATTGTCTTGTGATCACTAACTTCTGTATCGAGTTGTCGTTGTTGGTGCTGGCTGTTATGGTTTTGCTGACTGGGGAGATGCACGGTATCCTTAAGAAAGGATTTTCTCACTTATTTCAGGAGTTACTGCCGTTCGGATGTTCGTTCACCTCCCCGTCGTGAATGTTCTAGCGGCAGTCTTCGATGCTGTATATCATACTATACCCTACTTGACGCCAGAAGGGACTGAGCTGTGCATGTGACCTCTTCAACACTTTAGCTGGTCTTGTGGTGGAGTTTGTTTGATCCCTATTAGGTCGCTGCTATGCCTCAGTTGGAGAAATAGAGTCTACACGTGTCTGCATATACTTCGAGTACTCCGAGAAGTAAGTCGAGTCAGTCCGCGTCGGTGCAACTTGATAGCAGACTAGCAGGTTACTCTGGGCTGCTTACGACGGGAGGGATCCAGCCTAGAGCTGTTCTTGTTGAAAATACTCAAGGCTCCGAAGGAGGTATGCTGCTAGGTCGCGTCATGGTACGCATTGTATCGATAGCAGATGGAAATTGAGCATAGCGAGGACTCCTTACTGGCAGTGGAGCTAGTCCATGTCGTGGAGGCGGCTTACAAGGTAAGTAGAGCGCACTCAGCCTGAGCTTATCCGAAAGTACCGCAGGTTTATGGCCCACCATTGAGTCGGATATTGCACCCGACTATGAGAACGGAGCTCGTTAGTGTCACCGGTTTTCCTTGGGGTTTTTGGGTATACAATGGTCATACTGGTGTGATACTCACGAAGCGGATCAGATTACCACGACGAAAGCCCTGGGCTTACCAGCTCGTGGGATATCGATGGTCGACTTCGTGTTCGACAATTCTGATAATTGGTATATCGCTGGTCAAGACAAATCTACCAAGGAATATAAGGTGTGGAAGGCCCCATTCGATGAGAAAGGGTTGGCGGTCGAGATATTCACTGGAGAGGCAACATCGATTGACCTATACTCTACCAGCGGAAACACTTATGTTTTCGCAATCGTTGATAGCGAGATTCGTATGTATGGTACCCCCGGCAATCGCCGACCGCCTCTTGCGGGTGATTTTGTCGTCATCCGAGCGGCCGAAAATACCCACGATTGGGCAGCTCTTATCTTCGACAGCTCAGCTAAATATCTTTATGTGTCCGACAGGAAGATGAATCAGGTCTATCGCTTTGATGTGACTTCTTCAAGTTACCCTGAGAGGCTTGTTGCTGGTAATCCCGATGGTGTTGCTGCGGATGATGAAACGCATCTCGACCATCCCGAAGGAATCAGGTTTGCCCGTGGTGACCTCTATACTTTACAAGGTTCCCCTGAAGAAGGCCATATTGTTAGGTGGACTCCTGGTAAGAGCAAACGAAAGTCCGTCTACGACTTCGCCGTTAATGGTCGGCTGGGTTTCGATGTGGCGTACGTCACGCAAGATTACATCTATTACAGGAAGTCCGACGATGCAGTGTACAAGCACTGTGTAAATTCTCCCTGCAATGAGCCTATCATCATTGCTGGAGGGTGTGGAGCTGGCCATGATAATAATCAGCTCGTCGATGCAGGAGACGGAGCATTACGAATGGCCTACAGTGGCAGGCTACAATTATGGGATTTTGGTGGTGATAGATTCGTACGCTGGGCAAACAGGCCGTTGCCTTGTCCCACGACGTGTCCTACTACAACTACCACCACCACAACTACCACCACTACGCCATCAACCACCTCTACCACTACATCTACCACCACCACTACGCCTTCCACTACAACTACCACCACCACTACGCCTTCCACTACAACTACCACCACCACTACGCCTTCCACTACAACTACAACTACCAAGCCATCCACCACACCTACAACCACTAGTACGCCTTCTACCACTGCACTACAACTACAACAACCATCAATATGGCGCCTTTCACTAGTAGTGAATCACTACCACCACTACAACAACCACAACAACAACTACCACCACTGAAACTGTCACCACCACTACAACGCCGTGTACCACAGCTACCGCTCCTACAGCTACCACTACTACAGCTACCATCACTACGCCGTCCAGCGTCACTACAACGCCGTGTACCACAGCTACTACTAGTACGCCGTGTACCACTGCTGCCACGACGACCACTGTGAGTCCTAATTGCGATGCCTATTGTGCCAAAATGAAGAAGGGAAGCTATTGCAAGTACTGGCAGACTCCGAGTGTTTGCTTCGGAACTGATATTCCCTGTTCATGCGGTAAAACTACAGCCCATCCACCGCCGTCAGCGGTATCTCCCACCACCGTTATCACTACCTCGAATCCACCGGGCCTGTGATGCGATGCTTTCTGTAACTCTAAAGACTTGGGGAGTTACTGCAAATATTGGGCATCTCCCAATGTTTGGGGCCATAACCTCCTATGTCACTGCGACTGATTGTGATGTGATGATACCTTGGACGTAGATCGTTCCATCAGTCTCGATTATCATATTTCCCCATGTCTTATTCTCACGAATAGGCGAGATTTGCCGATTTTATGATCAAAGTTAAGTAGACTCTCATTGATTCGATTCTTCATTCAAATTGGTATTTGTGTTATGAACATCATTCGGTCTGATCTAGATGTTGTGAGTTGGGGGTTCAAAGTTAAGACTCGTCCAGTGCTCGCAGCTACAAGCCTCAGCCTGATCTGCCAATCAACGCTGCGGAGAGATGTGATCTGCTGCAAGCCAATTTCCTCATGACTGGCTACTTTCCTCAACATCTTCGGTTCTGCTGCATTCACCGTCTTTTACCTCGAGTATTTCGGCCTGACGATGCGCTCGAAGACTACAAGATCGCTTCGACCATTACGATCATCATCGGGCTTTACTTAGTACTAGCCGAGAGAGGTGCCGTCAATTGCTTCATGAGAACCTTACTCATTGAATTAGAGTCTATTGGCGGTTCGGTGTTGTGACACATGTTAGCCCCATGAATTTCGCTGGGGGATTGCATATACTGATTTCGCCCCCAAAGCTGAGATACGTTGGTGGAAAGGACCTACTCACTCTACCTTCGAAGATAGAACAGGGCCATTGAATTATTGCAAGGTGAGTGCGAAGACTGCAGTTATTGCTTGGATAGTGTGATGACTCGTTACTGATGAACTATCGACGACGTCTATGGGGACGATGTTGTAACTGCCATTCATTCACTATCCCGTGACCACTGACTTGCTTGAACTTCTGCATTGAGTTGTAAATATTATATGGAAGAGTCTATCTGACCTTGCTAGAGTCCCATGACGGTCCGAGAGGAATTGGTCGTTGTTGCTGAATATATTGGTTTTTCTCACCAAGAAGTACATTGTAGTTGTGCAGAGTGCACAACTATGGAATCTTAGCTTAGCTCGAAACTAGTTGATGATTTTATGGGTATGATTGTAGATAGAATCGCTAGATTCCATTTAGCGTTGCCTTGAGTTCCCTAATGGTTAACAGTATTCTTGAGGAATGGCTCTTCTCACGCGTATTTCCTTAGTTACTGCCGTTCGGATGTTCGTTCACCTCCCCGTCGTGAATGTTCTAGCGGCAGTCTTCGATGCTGTATATCATACTATACCCTATTTGACGCCAGAAGGGACTGAGCTGTTCATGTGACCTCTTCAACACTTTAGCTGGTCTTGTGGTGGAGTTTGTTTGATCCCTATTAGGTCGCTGCTATGCCTCAGTTGGAGAACTAGAGTCTACACGTGTCTGCATATACTTCGAGTACTCCGAGAAGTAAGTCGAGTCAGTCCGCGTCGGTGCAACTTGATAGCAGACTAGCAGGTTACTCTGGGCTGCTTACGACGGGAGGGATCCAGCCTAGAGCTGTTCTTGTTGAAAATACTCAAGGCTCCGAAGGAGGTATGCTGCTAGGTCGCGTCATGGTATGTATTGTATCGATAGCAGATGGAAATTGAGCATAGCGAGGACTCCTTACTGGCAGTGGAGCTAGTCCATGTCGTGGAGGCGGCTTACAAGGTAAGTAGAGCGCACTCAGCCTGAGCTTATCCGAAAGTACCGCAGGTTTATGGCCCACCATTGAGTCGGATATTGCACCCGACTATGAGAACGGAGCTCGTTAGTGGCACGGGTTTTCCTCGAGGTCTTTGGGTATACAATGGTTATACTAATCCCCGGTATAAGTTTTGCTGCATAGGTTTGGCATGCTGATAGTGTTGACGCTGAGAGGTTCGTGATTCTATACTATCTGCACGGTGGTGGCTATTGCTTCTTCGACGGCATCACGAGCCATCTAGAACTCGCGACGCGTATGATCGCCAAGCTACAAGCTGATCTGTTTTCTGCTGGTGGGGTTAGAGTAAAAGTGGTCGCGTTCATTTTGGACTACACGCTGGCACCGAAGGCCGTCCTACCCGCTCAGCTCGAGGAGGCGGTTGAAGGCTACAGGTTCTTACTGTCGCAGGATAGATTTCTCGTGGAGGCTAGGGACGTCGTGATCAGCGGTGACTCGGCTGGTGGGGCGTTGGTGCTCAGTCTACTCAAATGCCTCGACGAGGGAGCCTTCGGGTGTGCCTCGTTGGCCCGCCCTGGGTGTGCTCACGCCGTTTCACCCATGTTAAGTTTCTCTCGCAGCCTTGCACGAGAGGCGTACAACTTCAACCGAGATTTCCTCTCAAATTGTTTGTTATGGTATTCAGCCAGTTGCGCATTGTACGGACGTCCATCGCGTCCCGGCGAGCGGTGTGGCATAGGCCATCGGCCGTTCAATGGCGAATCCTCCAAAGAGGCATCATCATCATCATTTGAATCGGACCGAATCAGTGCTCCAGCGGGGGTGGAGCAGGGGCAACAGGAGAGGGTGGGCTAAAGTCGTTGTAATTTGGCAGTCATCACGGGTGCTGAATATCTCTCAGAGTGCGACGTTCTCGTTCGACGACGCCAACAGCGCCACTTTTGCGGGAATCCCAATTCTCGTACAGGTGAGGCTGCTGCTTGTGATGAATATGCTGATACTGTCATGCTCCATTCAAGGCCGGTGGCTCGGAAGGTTTCCTCGACGAGATATTAGACTTCGTCAAACGGGTCGATGACGCAGTGACACTCGAGGTTTATGAGGACCGCTTCCACATCTTCCCGATGCTCTCTTGGGTGAATATAGGTGTTTCCGCTACGCTGCATGTGGAAGGCTCGCCTCAGATAATACCTCAGGGTAAAACGGCTATCGAGCACTGGGCTTCGTTCGCGACAATGGCGCTGACGGGCAAGCCTCTGACCTTGGGCCAACACTTCGCAGTTTGTCCAGCTGGCTCCATGAGGCCACATCCTGACCTTGACTGGGTCACTACTCGGTGAATCGTTTAACTTTGAGTGGTATCATGAGAAGCAATGCCCACTTTTCAATCGGCAATAGAAAGCCCCGAGTAAGTCTTTCGTTGCGAAGTATCTCCCAGCTTGCTGATCATACTCGACTGATCCAGGCTTTTTGTGATGAGCGTTGAATATTGCTTGGCGCCTGGCACTGTGTTCCTCAAGCAGCTCAAGGAGGTTCTCGAAGTTTGAGAATATATTCCCCTGGGTAATACCTGACCCTGTTCCGACTCCATTAGGATGCGACCCTGTTCTGGGTGAGAGATGTTTTCTGACGACGCTCGACAGTGTTATCAGGGCTGGCGACTTTAATCAGAGCCAACAGGAGCGTGCTTGCTCTGGGGGTGTCTCAAGTGCTTCGGAAGTACGGCGTTCGGTTACACTTCACCTGGCCCGGCATGCTGCCTGGCAATGCCTCCCGTAGTGGACATGGGCGAGTTTAATCACCTGCAACCACAACATGAGTCGATACATTCTAGAAAATGTGATGTGTGGAAAGTGGGAGTAGCTCTGCTATATGATGGATGATATAGACTGCCTGATAGCAAGGACGCTGTTGAGGTCGGAGAGTGGTGAGTCGTAGGCAGAAAGGAGATATTCAGCAGCACGGAGGAGGTGCCATCATAATATTCATCAGAGGCATCGCTTCCGTTGACTTCTCGACAGAGGGTGCATATGCGTTTTATGATTGAAATGAATTTTCTTCCGGAAACTATCATGTACCTTCGGGGTATTTTCCTCAGTTGAGTTTGCGTTGTATGCACTATCATGAACTATATGAATTTACGACCGATTCTGCATCGGAGAAAGTATGATCACCAACGAATCACATGATGTAAGAAGGTCAGGTTTCAATAGGTAGCCACTAACCGGTAGTGGGTGCACCCAAACTACTACTGTGGCATTCTTAATCGGGAAAATCACCAAAACATTTACCTTCCAGAGCTCGTACATCGTTAGGATTAGAAGAAAGCTCGTTGGAATAAGATGAATTGCAGCGGGGAACCAAAGGTGTACATGCCCGTAAATTTCACGATGATCTTCATGGCGTAAAAGCTTGGAGGAAGATGCATCATCACCGAAGCGTAGAATATATATCAACGCACGACGTATGCTCTCCCTTAATAATATAAATTCGCTTTCGATGTGTTCACAGCCGTTTTTCAAACTTCCAGGAAATGTCTCACCTATGAGTTTGGCCTGAGGTGACGTCCGTGACATGGACCCTGAGTACCAAAATTCAAGGAATTGAACAAAATCTGAGACGCTGCCCCCAGAGACAACGCAGGAGGAGCAATAATGCGTATTACACTCCTGAGTGTAGTACCACATGATCCCGGTGACCGCCCTATCTGAAGAATCCGCGAGATCCTAACGTTTCTAGGATCTAGAAGGCGAGCTTCTTGAGGGCCGTTGGCTGACACAAAACATGATGGCCTGCTTGACTGACTTCTTTTCACGTTTCCAAAACGTGCTATTTAGAGTGGCGGAGCAGATAAAACTGCGAAGTAAGCATGTAAACACTTCGAATGAAATTCTCATTCGCTCGTTTGGCAATTCATGCTCATCGCTGTTCTCGTGTCTATTCAGAGCCGCATGTATCGGCTCAACACCGTCAGACGGCTCGACTCGGACCGTGAAGGGAGATGCGTCACGCATCATGCGTGCTGCGCTGCACCTAGTCGCCGACTACGGGAGGGGTATCCTCTCGCAGCCGAAATCTCCCCCTGTAGTGAGCCCTGCGGAGTGAGCCCTGCAGAGACGGAACACTGAAGTTCTCTCAACCACGATATCGCCGAGTTCTCCATCTTCAACTCCACTCGCACTACTCGCAATGCGAACTCTGTGTCGAAACTTGTGCGGTCTGTCTACTTTCGGGACATAGCGCATTGTTGCATGCTATCTATTCGACGTCGCGATCACTCGTACGGTCAGAAATATATGCTGTACTGGGCACTGAGCATTGCCGTGTCCCTAGTAGGGAGAGTCAATGGTCTACCGACTGACGACTGGTGCGATACTCACGAAGCGGATCAGATTACCACGACGGAAGCCCTGGGCTTACCAGCTCGTGGGATATCTATGGTCGACTTCGCGTTCGACAATTCTGATAATTGGTATATCGCTGGTCAAGACAAATCTACCAAGGAATATAAGGTGTGGAAGGCCCCATTCGATGAGAAAGGGTTGGCGGTCGAGATATTCACTGGAGAGGCAACATCGATTGACCTATACACTACCAGCGGAAACACTTATGTTTTCGCAATCGTTGATAGCGAGATTCGTATGTATGGTACCCCCGGCAATCGCCGACCGCCTCTTGTGGGTGATTTCGTCGTCATCCGAGCGGCCGAAAATACCCACGATTGGGCAGCTCTCATCTTCGACAGCTCAGCTAAATATCTCTATGTGTCCGACAGGAAGATGAATCAGGTCTATCGCTTTGATGTGACTTCTTCAAGTTACCCTGAGAGGCTTGTTGCTGGTAATCCCGATGGTGTTGCTGCGGATGATGAAACGCATCTCGACCATCCCGAAGGAGTCAGGTTTGCCCGTGGTGACCTCTATATTTTACAAGGTTCCCCTGAAGAAGGCCATATTGTTAGGTGGACTCCTGGTAAGAGCAAGCGAAAGTTCGTCTACGACTTCGCCGTTAATGGTCGGCTGGGTTTCGATGTGGCGTACGTCACGCAAGATTACATCTATTACAGGAAGTCTGACGATGCAGTGTACAAGCACTGTGTAAATTCTCCCTGCAATGAGCCTATCATCATTGCTGGAGGGTGTGGAGCTGGCCATGATAATAATCAGCTCGTCAATGCAGGAGACGGAGCATTACGAATGGCCTACAGTGGCAGGCTACAATTATGGGATTTTGGTGGTGATAGATTCGTACG
Organism: Perkinsus marinus ATCC 50983; assembly: GCF_000006405.1. Lineage (NCBI taxonomy): Eukaryota > Perkinsozoa > Perkinsida > Perkinsidae > Perkinsus > Perkinsus marinus. Next base: position 205,313 of record NW_003215522.1, read on the forward strand.
CTGGGCAAACAGGCCGTTGCCTTGTCCCACGACGTGTCCTACTACAACTACCACTACCAAGCCATCCACCACAACTACAACCACTACAACTTCCACCACCACTACGCCTTCCACTACAACCACAACTACCACCACTAGTACTACGCCTTCTACCACTACGACGACTACCACTACAACAGCCACCACCACGACCACGACCACCACCATCACCTCCACTACGCCTCCACCACTACAACTACCACCACTACTACGCCTTCCACTACAACTACCACCACCACTACAACTAGTACGCCTCCTACCACTACGACGACTACCACTACAACAACCACCACCACCACCACAACCACCATCACCACCACTACAACAACAACAGCAACCACCACGACTACGCCTTCTACCACTACCACTACAACTACCACCATCACTACAACAACTACAACTACCACCACCGCTACAGCTACCACCACTACTACGCCTCCTTCCACTACCACCACCACAACTACCACCACAATCGCCACTACAACAACCACCAGCACTAAAACAACCACCACCACTACAACCACGTCTAATAACTGGTGTGATACTCACGAAGCGGATCAGATTACCACGACGGAAGCCCTGGGCTTACCAGCTCGTGGGATATCTATGGTCGACTTCGTGTTCGACAATTCTGATAATTGGTATATCGCTGGTCAAGACAAATCTACCAAGGAATATAAGGTGTGGAAGGCCCCATTCGATGAGAAAGGTTTGGCGGTCGAGATATTCACTGGAGAGGCAACATCGATTGACCTATACTCTACCAGCGGAAACACTTATGTTTTCGCAATCGTTGATAGCGAGATTCGTATGTATGGTACCCCCGGCAATCGCCGACCGCCTCTTGCGGGTGATTTCGTCGTCATCCGAGCGGCCGAAAATACCCACGATTGGGCAGCTCTCATCTTCGACAGCTCAGCTAAGTATCTTTATGTGTCCGACAGGAAGATGAATCAGGTCTATCGCTTTGATGTGACTTCTTCAAGTTACCCTGAGAGGCTTGTTGCTGGTAATCCCGATGGTGTTGCTGCGGATGATGAAACGCATCTCGACCATCCCGAAGGAATCAGGTTTGCCCGTGGTGACCTCTATATTTTACAAGGTTCCCCTGAAGAAGGCCATATTGTTAGGTGGACTCCTGGTAAGAGCAAACGAAAGTTCGTCTACGACTTCGCCGTTAATGGTCGGCTGGGTTTCGATGTGGCGTACGTCACGCAAGATTACATCTATTACAGGAAGTCTGACGATGCAGTGTACAAGCACTGTGTAAATTCTCCCTGCAATGAGCCTATCATCATTGCTGGAGGGTGTGGAGCTGGCCATGATAATAATCAGCTCGTCAATGCAGGAGACGGAGCATTACGAATGGCCTACAGTGGCAGGCTACAATTATGGGATTTTGGTGGTGATAGATTCGTACGCTGGGCAAACAGGCCGTTGCCTTGTCCCACGACGTGTCCTACTACAACTACCACTACCAAGCCATCCACCACAACTACAACCACTACAACTTCCACCACCACTACGCCTTCCACTACAACCACAACTACCACCACTAGTACTACGCCTTCTACCACTACGACGACTACCACTACAACAGCCACCACCACGACCACGACCACCACCATCACCTCCATACGCCGTCCACCACTACAACTACCACCACTATACGCCTTCTAGCACTACCACAATACAACAACCTCCATACGCCGTCCACCATACAACTACCATCATACAACTACCACAACTACAACTACCACCATGTACGCCTTCTACTACTACAACAACCTCCATACGCCGTCCACCACTACGCCTTCTACCACTACAACAACTACCACCACAACTACATCAACCTCCACTACGCCGTCCACCACTACAACTACTACTACCGCCACTACTACGCCTTCTAGCACTACCACCACCACAACTACCACCACAACTACCACCACAACTACCACCACAACTACCACCAC